>NW_026112059.1:5000-102500 GCF_024679095.1 Eriocheir sinensis
TACCAAAGCACATTAAATATTTAAATATATAAAATGAAAAAAATATAATATATATATATAATATATATATATATATTTATCTAGAGTGAAATTAATTTTTGTATTTTTGTATATTTTATATAAATTTTCGTAATTTATGTGTATTTTATATTTATTTTCCTACATATATACGTTCTTTTATCATAATTTTGTTTATTTATTTTAAACAAATATAAATTACTTTTTGTGTATTTGATATGTATTTTACACAAATTTATATCATTTTATTTGTGTTTTGAATATTTTCATACAAATTTACATTCTATTTTATTATTGTGTATATATTTTGATACAAATTTATATTATTTATGTGTATTTTGCATCTATTTCAATACAAATTTACCATATTGTATGTGTATTTTGTATATTTATTTTAATACAAATTTAATTATATTATGTATATTTTGTAAAAAATATGCGTTATTATTTAGGTATTTTGCATCTTTATTTTCATACAAATTTACATTATTTTATTGATATTCTGTTTATTTGTGTTGATACGATTTTACATTATTCTATGTATTTTGTATATATATTTTATACACATTTACATTTTTAATGTATATTTGTATATATATTTTATATAAATTTACGCTATTTTATGTGTATTTTTTTATATATTTTCATACAAATTTACAATATTTGATGTATAATTTGTATATGTATTTCAATACAAATTTGTATTTTTATTTTATTTTTATACAAATTTTAGTTATTTTATTTCTATTTTGTATATATATTTTCCTACAAATTTACATTCTTTTAGTGGAATTTTGTTCATTTATTTTCATAAAAATTTACATTATTTTATGTGTATTTTGTATATATGTTTTTCTACGTATTTCATCATTTTATGTGTATTTTTTATATATATTTTCATAAAAATTTACGTTATTTTATTGTGTGTATTCGTATATGTTTTGATACAAATTTACATCATTTTATGTTTATTTTGCATATCTATTTCAATATAAATTTACCTTATTGTATGTGTATTTTGTATATTTATTTTAAAACAAATTTAATTATTATATGTGTATTTTGTATATATTTTCTTATACGTATTTAATTCATTTAATGTGTATTTTGTATATATATTTTTATAGTAATCTACGTTATTTTATGTGTATTCGTATATATATTTTGAAGCAAATTTACATTGTTTTATATGTATTTAGCATATCTATTTCAAAATAAATCTACCTTATTATATGTGCATTTTGTATATTTATTGTAATACAAATTTAAATATTTTATTATTTTGGTATATATATATTTTTTAAAAAGAGTTTTATATAAATTTAAAATATTTTATGTGTATTTTGTATATCCATTTTCATACAAATATTCATTTTTTATTGATATTTTGTTTATTTATTTTGACGCGAACTCACATTATTTAATGTGTATTGTGTATATATATTTTTATACGTATTTACGTCATTTCACGTGTATTTTGTATATATATTTCTATAGAAATATATGTTATTTTATGTGTATTCGTATATATATTTTGAAACATATATACATTGTTTTATGTGCATTTTGCATATTTTTTCAATATAAATTTACCTTATTGTACGTGCATTTTGTATATTAATTTTAAAACAAATTTAATTATTCTATGTGTATTTTTGTATATGTATTTTCATAAAAAAATGCTTTGTTTTATGGTTATTTTGCATCTTTATTTTCATACAAATTTACATTATTTTATTGATATTCTGAGTGTTTATTTTGATACGATTTTACATTATTCTATGTATATTTTGTATATATATTTCATACAAATGCACGTTATTTTATGTGAATTTGTTTTCATTTCATACAAATTTACATTATTTTATGTTTTTTTTGTACATGTATTTAAATACAAATTTAACTAATTATATGTGTATTTTGTATATCTATTTTCATACAAATTGAAATTAATTTTGTGTATTTTTGTATATATTTTTATTCAAATTTTCGTAATTTTATGTGTATTTTGTATATTTATTTTCCTACAAATATACGTTCTTTCATCGGAATTTTATATATTTATTTTGATACGAATTTTCATTTTTTTAGGTGTATATGATATATATTTTTATACTTATTTACATAATTTTATATGTATTTTGAATATATATTTTCATAGAAATTTACTCTATATGTATATATATAGAAAATACACATAAAATAACGAAAATACAAATAAATATATACACATTAAATGATTTGAATTTGAATGAAAATAGATATAAAAATAAACATAAAATAAGGCAAATTTGTAATGAAATATATATAAAAAATATACATAAAATAATGTAGATTTGTTTCAAAATATATATACGAATACACAAAAAATAACGTAGATTTCTATAGAAATATATATACAAAATACACATGAAATGATGTAAATACGTATAAAAATATATATACAAAATACACATTAAATAATGTAAATTCGTGTCAAAATAAATAAGGAAAATATCAATAAAAGAATGTGTATTTGTATGAAAATACATATACAAAATACACATAAAATAACGTAAATTTGTATAAAACTATATAAAAATACACAAAATAAATTAAATTCGTATGAAAATAAATATACAAAATACACATAAAATTAGGTAAATTTGTATAGAAATACATATACAAAATACACATAAAATAATGTAACTTTGAATGAAAATATATAAACAAATACACTTAAATTAACGTAAATTTGTATAAAATATATATACAAAATACTCATTAAATAATGTAAATATGTATAAAAAATATATACAACACAAATAGAATAATGTAAAATCGTATCAAAATAAATACACAGAATGTAAATAAAATAATGTAAATTTGTATGAAAATAAAGATGCAAAATACTCTTAAAATAACGCATTTTTTATAAATATACAAAATACACATGAAAGGATGTAAATACGTATAAAAATATATATACAAAATACACATTAAATAATGTTAACTCGCGTCAAAATAAATAAACAAAATATCAATAAAAGAAGGTGTATTTGTATGAAAATAAATATACAAAACACAAATAAGATAACATAAATTTGTATAAAACTATATACAAAAATACACAAAAATAATTTAAATTTGTATGAAAATAAAATACAAAAATACATAAAATTAGGTAAATTTGTATTGAAATACATATACAAAATACACATAAAATATTGTAAATTTTAATGAAAATACATAAAGAAATACACTTAAAATAACGTAAATTTGTATAAAAAAATATATATAAAACACAAATAGAATAATGTAAAATCGTATCAAAATAAATACACAGAATATTAATAAAACAATGTAAATTTGTATGAAAATAAAGATGCAAAATACCCATTAAATAACGCATTTTTTATAAAAATATATATACCAAAATACACATGAAAAAATTAATTTGTGTTAAAATAAATATACAAAATACACATACAATAAGGTAAATCTGTATTGAAATAGATATGCAAAATACATATAAAACAATGTAGATTTGTTTCAAAATATATATACGAATACACATAAAATAACGTAGATTTGTATAAAAATATATATACAAAATACACATAAAATGAAGTAAATACGTATAAGAAAATGTATACAAAATACACATAAAATAATGTAAATTCGTATCAAAATAAATAAACAAAATACCAATAAAAGAATGTGTATTTGTATAAATATAAATATACAAAATACACATAAAATAACGTAAATTTGTATAAAACTATATACAAAAATACACAGATGTAATTAAATTCGTATGAAAATAGATATACAAAATACAGATAAAATAAGCTAAATTTGAATTGAAGTGTATATACAAAATACATAAAATAATGTAAATTTGTATCAAAATATTTATAAAAATACATGTAATAACGTAAATTTGTTTAAAAATATATAAACAAAATACACATTAAGTAATGTAAATACTTATGAAAATATGTACAAAATACACATATTATCATGTAATTCGTATCAAACTAAATAAACAAAATATCAATAAAATAATGTAAATTTGTATAAGAAAACATATACAAATACATATAAAATAACGCTAATTTCTATAAAAATATATGTCCAAATATGAACGTAAAATAAAGTAACTTTGGATTAAAATATATATACAAAACACACATTAAATAATGTAAATGCGTACGTAAAATAACCTAAATTTGTATAAAACTATATACAAAAATACACAAAAATAATTTAAATTTGTCTGAAAAGAAATATACAAAATACACATAAAATTAGGTTAATTTGTATTGAAATAAATATACAAAATACACATAAAATAATATAAATTTGAAAGAAAATATATAAACAAATACACATATAATAACGTAAATTTGTATGAAATATATACCGTATATACAAAATACACATTAAATAATGTAAATATGTATAAAAAAATATATACAAAACACAAATAGAATAATGTAAAATCGTATCAAAATATATACACAGAATATTAATAAAATAATATAAATTTGTAGGAAAATTAAGATGCAAAATACCTATAAAATAACGCATTTTTTATAAAATTATTGATACCAAAATACACATAAAATATTTGAACTTGTATTAAAATAAATATACAAAATGCACATACAATAAGGTAAATTTGTATTAAAATAGATATGCAAAATACATATAAAATAAAGTAAATTTGTTTCAAAAGATATATACGAAATCACATAAAATAACGTAGATTTCTATAAAAATACATATACAAAATACACATAAAATTAGGTAAATACGTATAAAAAAATGTTTACAAAATACACATAAAATAATGTAAATTCGTATAAATGTAAATAAACAATATACCTATAAAAGAATGTGTATTTGTATAAATATAAATATACAAAATGCACATAAAATAACGTAAATTTATATAAAACTATATACATAAAATAACGCAAAATTCTATAAAAATGTATGTACAAAAATGAATATTAAATAAATTTGCATAAAAATATATATACAAAACACACATTAGATAATGTAAATGAGTATAAAAATATGAATACAAAATACCTATGAAATAATCTAAATTCGTATCGAATTAAATTAAGAAATACCAATAAAATAATGTAATTTTGGATGAAAATATATTAACAAAATACACATAAAATAACCTAAATACAAATACAAATATACACATAAAATAATTTAAAATTGAATGAAATAAATATACAAAATAAACATAAATTATGGTAACCTAAAGATAACCTAAGATAACCTAAATACAAATACAAAAATACACATTAAATAATTTAAAATTGAGTGTAATAAATATACAAAATAAACATAAAATAAGGTAAATTTGTAATAAAATATATGTAAGAATACACATAAAATAATATAAATTTGTATGAAAATATATATGCAAATACACATAAAATAACATGAATTTGTATAAAATTTGTTTCAAAATATATACGAATACACACAATAAAATAACGTAAATTTTTATGAAAATGTATATATAAAATACACAAAATATTTTAAATACGTAGAAAAATATATATACAAAATACACATAAAATAATGTAAAATTTAAAAATTAAATACAAAATTCCAATAAAAGAATTTATATTTGTAGGAAAATATATATACAAAAAACAAATAAAATAACCAAAATTAGTATAAAAATATATACAAAAATATACAAAAATAATTTAAATTTGTTTGAAAATAGATATGCAAAATACACAAAGTTATGCAAATTTGTATTGGAATACATATACAAAACGCACATAAAATAATGTAAATTTGTATGAAAATATATAAACAAATACATATAAAATAGCGTAAATTTGGATAAAATATATATACAAAATATACATTAAATATTTTAAATATGTATAAAAATATATTATATTATATATATTTTTATTGATATTTGCGTTATTTATGTGTATTTTGTATATGTTTTCTCATAGAAATTTACATTATTTTATTGGTATTTTGTCTATTTATTTTGATACGAATTACATGATTATTTGTGTATTTTGTACATTTTTTTATACGTATTTACATTATTTAATGTGTATTTTGTTTATATATTTTTATACAAATTTACGTTATTATATGTGTATTTGTATAAGTATTTTGATACAAATTTACATTATTTTATGTATTTTGTATATATATTTCAATTCAAATTTAGCTTATTTTATGTTTATTTTGTATATCTATTTATTTTAATACAAAATCATATATTTTATGTTTTTTCGTATATATATATTTTTTTAAAAAATGCGTTATTTTATGGGTATTTTGCATCTTAATTTTCATACAAATTTACATTACGATTTTACATTATTTTATTTGTGTTTTGTATATATTTTTTCATACATATTTACATTATTCAATGTGTTTTTTGTATATATATTTGATACAAATTTACATTATTTTAAGTCAAGATGTTTATATATTTTCATTCAAATTTACATTATTTTATGTGTATTTTGTTTATGTATTTCAATACAAATCTACCTAATTTTATATGTATTTTGTATATTTATTTAAGTTTAAATTTTTTGTGTGTATTTTTGTATATAGTTTTATACAAATTTAGGTTATTTTATGTGTATTTTGTATATATATTTTCATACAAATACACATTCTTTTCATGAAATTTTGTTTATTTATTTTGACACGAATTAACAATATTTAATGTGTATTTTGTATATATATTTTTATACGTATTTACATTATTTCAAGTGTATGTTGTATATATATTTCTATAGAAATCTGCGTGATTTTATGTGTATTCGTATATAAATTTTGAAACAAATTTACATTGTTTTATGTGTATTTTGCATATTTTTTCAATACAAATTTACCTTATTGTATGTGCATTTTGTATATTAATTTTAATACAAATTTGATTTATATATGTGTATTTTTGTATATGTATTTTTTAAAAATATGCTTTATTTTATGGGTATTTTGCATCTTTATTTTCATACAAATTTACATTATTTTATTGATATTCTGTGTATTTATTTTGATATGATTTTACATTATTCTATGTGTATTTTTTATATATATTTTATATAAAATGTATTTGTTTTCATTTCATACAAATCTACATTGTTTTATGTGTTTTTTGTACATGTATTTAAATACAAATTTAACTAGTTATATGTGTATTTTGTATATCTATTTTGTACGTGTATTTTCATAGAAATTTACTCTATTTTATGAGTATTCGTATATATATTTTGATACAAATTTACATTATTGATGTGTATTTTGCATATCTATTTCAATACAAATTTACTTTATTGTACGTGCATTTTGTATATTTATTTTAATACAAATTTAATTATTTTATATGTATTTTTGTATATATATTTTTATGCAAATATGCGTTATTATATGAATATTTTGCATCTTTATTTTCATACAAATTTACATTATTTTATTCATATTCTCTTTATTTATTTTGATACGATTTAACATTATTCTATGTGTATTTTGTATATATTTTTTTATACATATTTACATTATTTAATGATCATTTTGTATATATTTTTTATCCAAATTTACATTATTTTATGTGTATTTGTTTATATATTTTCATACATATTTACATTATTTTATGTGTTTTTTGTATACATATTTTTCTATGTATTTAAATTATTTTATGTGTATTCTGTATATACATTTTCATAAGAAAATTACGTTATTTTATTGTGTGTATAAGTATATATTTTGATACAAATTTAATACAAATTCATGTTATTTAATGTGTATTTGTATATATATTTTCATACAAATTTATATTATTTTATGTGTATTTTTTTATATATTTCATTACAAATTTACCTTATTTTATGTTTATTTTGTATATTTATCTCATTCAATTTTAAATTATTTTATGTGTATATTTGTATTTGTATTTAGGTTATTTTATGTGTATTTTCTATATATATTTTCATCCAAAATTACATTATTTTATTGGTATTTTCTTAATTCAATTCGATACGAATTTAGATTATTTCATAAGTATTTTGTATATATATTTTTATACTCATTTACATTATCTAATCTGTGTTTTGTATATATATTTTTATGCAAATTTATTTGATGTGCATTTTTGTACATATATTTTCATAGAAATTTGCGTTATTTTATGTGTTTTTTGTATATGTTTTTTCATACAAATTTAATTACTTTTGTGTATTTTTGTATATAGTTTTATATAAATTTATGTTATTTTATGTGTATTTTGTATATTTATATTAATACAAATACACATTTTTTTATTGGTATATTGTTTGTTTATTTTGATACGAATTTACATTAAATTATGTGTATTTTGTATACATTTTTTATACATATTTACCTCATTTTATGTGTATTTTGTATATATATTTTTATAGAATTCTACGTTATTTTATGTGTATTCGTATATATATTTTGAAACAAATTTACATTGTTTTATATGTATTTTGCATATATATTTCAATACAGATTTACCTTATTGTATGTGTTTTTTGTATATTTATTTTAATACAAATAAATTTTTTTATGTGTATTTTTGTATATATATTTTTATAAAATGCGTTATTTTATGGGTATTTTCCTTCTTTATTTTCATACAAATTTACATTATTTTATTAATATTCTGTGTAAATATTTTGATACGATTTTACATAATTCTATTTGTGTTTTTTATATATTTTTTATACATATTTACATTATTTAATGTGTATTTTGTATATATATTTCATACAAATTTACGTTATTATATGTGTATTTGTTTATATATTTTCTTTCAAATTTACATTATTTTATGTGTATTTTGTATATGTATTTCAATACAAATTTACCTAATTTCATGTGTATTTTGTATATTTATTTTCAAACAAATTTAATCTATTTTTGTGTATTTTTATATATAGTTTTATACAAATTTACGTTATTTTATGTGTATTTTGTATATGTATTTTCATACAAATACACCGAATATTAATAAAATAATGTAAATTTGAATGAAAATAAAGATGCAAAATTCATTTCAAATAGCGCATTTCTTATAAAAATATATATACCAAAATACACAAAATATTTAAATTTGTAATACACATAAAAAAATTAGATTTGTATTAAAATAAATCTATAAAAAACACATACAATAAGGTAAATTTGTATTGAAATAGATATGCAAAATACATATAAAGCAATGTAAATTTGTTTCAAAATATGTATACGAATACACATAAAATAACGTAGATTTCTATAAATATATATATATATATATACAAAATACACATAAAATGAAGTAAATACGTATAAAAATAATGTATACAAAATACACATAAAATAATGTAAATTCGTATCAAAATAAATAAACAAAATACCAATAAAAGAATGTGTATTTGGATAAATATAAATATACAAAATACACATATAATAACGTAAATTTATATAAAACTATATACAAAAATACAAAGAAGTAATTAAATTTGTAAGAAAACATAAACAAAATACACACAAAATAAGCTAAATTTGAATTGAAATATATATAAAAAAAATACATGAAATAAAGTAAATTTGTATCAAAATATTTATACAAATACACATATAATAACGTAAATTTGTATGAAAATATATAAACAAAATACACATTAAATAATGTAAATACGTATAAAAAAATGTGTACAAAATACACATATAATCATGTAATTCGTATCAAAATAAATAAACAAAATACCAATAAAATAACATAAATTTGTATGAGTAAACGTGTATGTTGCATATTTTTTCAATACAAATTTACCTTATTATATACGCATTTTGTATATTAATTTTAATACAAATTTAATTTTTCGATCTGTATTTTTGTATCTGTATTTTTGTATTCTTACATATATTTTATTACAAATTTACCTTATTTTATTTTTATTTTGTATATTTATTTCAAACAATTTTAAATTATTTAATGTGTATATTTGTATTTGTATATAGGTTATTTTATGTGTGTTTTCTATATATATTTTCATCCAAAATTACATTATTTTATTGTTATTTTCTTAATTTAACTCGATACGAATTTAGATTATTTCATAGGTATTTTTGTATACATATTTTTATACTCATTTACATTATCTAATGTGTGTTTTGTATATATTTTTTTTATGCAAACTAATTTTATGTGCATTTTTGTACATATATTTTTATAGAAACTTACAACGTTATTTTATGTGTATTTTGTATATGTTTTCTCATACAAATTTACGTTATTTAATTAGTTTTTTGTTTATTTATTTTGATACGAATGACTTGACTATTTGTGTATTTTGTAAATATTTTTTTATACGTATTTACATTACTTAATGTGTATTTTGTTTATATATTTTTTTACAAATTTACGTTATAATATGTGTATTTGTTAAAAATATTTTGAAACGAATTTACTTTATTTTATGTATTTTGTATATATATTTCAATTCAAATTTAGCTTATTTTGTGTGTATTTTGTATATCTATTTTCATACAAATTTAATTACTTCTTTGTATTTTTGTATATAGTTTTATACAAATTTACGTTATTTTATGTGAATTTTGTATATTTATATTTATACAAATACTCATTCTCTTATTGGTATTTTGTTTATTTATATTTATACGAATTTACATTATTTTATGTGTATTTTGTATACATTTTTGATTCGTATTTACTTAATTTTATTTGTATTTTGTATATATATATATATATATATATATATATATATATATATATATATATATATATATATATATATATATATATATATATATATATATATATATATATATATATATATATATATATATGTATAGAAATCTACGTTATTTTATGTGTATTCGCATATATATTTTGAAACAAATTTACATTGTTTTATATTTATTTTGCATATCTATTTAAATACAAATTTACCTTATTGTATGTGCATTTTGTATATTTATTTAAATACAAATTCAAATATTTTATGTGTATTTTGGTATATATAATTTAAAAAAAAATGCGTTATTTTATAGGTATTTTGCATATTAGTTTTCATACAAATGTTCATTATTTTATTATTATTCTGTGTATATATTTTGATACGATTTTATATTATACTATTTGTGTTTTGTATATATTTTTTTATACATATTTTCATTATTTAATGTGTATTTTTATATATATTTTATACAAATTAACGTTATTTTAAGTGTATTTTGTATATGTATTTAAATATACATATAGAGTAAATTTCTATGAAAATATATATTCAAAATACATATAAAATTATGTAAATAAGTATAAAAATATATATATCAAATACACCAAAAAAAAATGAAAATTCGTATCAAAATAAATAAACAAAATTCCGATAAAAGAACGTATATTTGTAGGAAAATAAATATACAAAATACACATAAAATTACGAAAATTTGAATAAAAATATATACAAAAAACAAAAAAATAAATTTCAATTTGTATGAAAATAGATATACAAAATACACATATAATTAGTTAAATATGTATTTAAATACATGTACAAAATACACATAAAATAATGTAAATTTGTACGTTCTTTTATCGGGATTTTCTTTATTGATTTTGATACGAATTTTCATTATTTTAGGTGTATTTGATATATATATATATATATATTTTTATACTTATTTACATAATTTTATATGTATTTTTAATATATATTTTCATAGAAATTTACTCTATTTTATGTGTATTCGTATATATATTTTGATACAAATCAACATTATTTATGTGTATTTCGCATATCTATTTCAATACAATTTTTTTTTATTGTATATGCCTTTTGTATATTTATTTTGATACAAATTTAATTATTTTATGTGTATTTTTGTATGTATATTTTTAAACAAATATGCGTTATTATATGGGTATTTTGCATCTTTATTTTCATACAAATTTACATTATTTTATTGATAGTCTGTTTATTTATTTTGATACGATTTTCCGTTATTCTGTGTATTTTGTATACATATTTTTAGACATATTTACAGTATTTAATGTATATTTTGTACATATATTTTATGGAAATTTACGTTATCTTATGAGTATTTATTTATATAGTTTCATACAAATTTACATTATTTTATGTGTATTTTGTATATGAATTTAAAAAAATTTTTGCCTAATTTCATGTGTATTTTGCATATCTATTTTCAAACAAATTTAAATTATTTTTGTGTATATTTGTATATATTTTTATACAAATTTTTGTTATTTTATTTGTATTTTGTATATATATTTTTCTACAAATATACATTTTTTTAGAGGAAATTTTGTTTATTTATTTTGATACGAATTTACATTATTTTATGTGTATTTTGTACATATATTTTTCTAGTATTTACATTATTTAATGTGTATTTTGTATATATATTTTCATAAAAATTTACGTTATTTTATTGTGTGTATTCGTATATATTTTGATACAAATTTACTTTATTTTATGTGTTTTTTGCATATCTATTTCAATAAAAATCTACCTTATTCTATGTGTATTTTGTATATTTATTTTAATACAAATTTAATTATTTTATGTGTATTTTTGTATATATTTTTTTTTTAAATATGAGATATTTTATTGGTATATTGCATCTTTAATTTTATAAATTTTTACATTACGTACATATAAAATAATACAAATTTAATTATTCTATGGTAAATTTGTTTCAAAATATATATACGATTACACATAAAATAACGTTGATTTCTATATTAATATATATACAAAATACACATGAAATGATGTAAATATGTATAAAAATATATATACAAAATACACATTAAATACTGTAAATTCGCGTCAAAATAAATAAACAAAACATCAATAAAAGAATGTGTATTTGTATGAAAATAGATATACAAAATACACATAAAATAACCTAAATTTGTATCAAACTATATACAAAAATACACAAAAATATTTTAAATTTGTATGAAAATAAATATACAAAATACACACAAAATTAGGTAAATTTGTATTGAAATACATATACAAAATACACATAAAATAATGTAAATTTGAATGAAAAGACATAAACAAATACACTTAAAATAACGTAAATTTGTATAAAAAATATATATACAAAACACAAATAGAATAATGTAAAATCGTATTAAAATAAATACACAGAATATTAATAAAATAATGTAAATTTGTATGAAAATAAAGAGGCAAAATACCCATAAAATAATATATACCAAAATACACATCAAAAAATTAAATTTGAATTAAAATAAATATATAAAAAACACATACAATAAGGTAAATTTGTATTGAAATAGATATGCAAAATACATATAAAACAATGTAAATTTGTTTCAAAAAATATATACGAATACACATAAAATAACATTCATTTCTATAAAAATATATATACAAAATACACATAAAATGAAGTAAATACGTATAAAAAAATGTATAAAAAATACACAAAAAATAATGTAAATTCGTATCAAAATAAATATACAAAATACCAATAAAAGAATGTGTATTTGTATAAATAAAAATATACAAAATACACATAAAATAACGTAGATTTATATAAAACTATATACAAAAATACACAGAAGTATTTTAATTTGTAAGAAAATAGATATACAAAATAAGGTAAATTCGTTTCAAATTCAATAAACAAAATTCAGATAAAAGAACGTGTATTTCTAGAAAAAATAAATATACAAAATACACATAAAATAACGAAAATTTGTATGAAAATATATAAAAAAATAAACAAAAATAATTTCAATTTTATGAAAATAAATATACAAAATACACATGTATTTTGTATATCTATTTTCACACAAATTTAATTACTTTTGTGTATTTTTGCATATAGTTTTATATAAATTTACGTTATTTTATTTGTATTTTGTATATTTATATTTATACAATACCCATTCTTTTATTAGTATTTTGTTTATTTATTTTGATACGAGCTTACATTATTTTATGTGTATTTTGTATACCTTTTTTTATACGTATTTACTTCATTTTATGTGTATTTTGTATATTTATTTTCATAGAAATCTACGTTATTTTATGTGTATTCCTATATATATTTTGAAAAAAATTTACATGGTTTTATATGTATTTTGCATATCTATTTCAATACAAATTTACCTTATTGTATGTGCATTTTGTATATTTATTTTAATACAAATTCAAATATTTTATGTGTGTCTTGGTATAAATATTTTTATAAAAAATGCGTTATTTTATGGGTATTTTGCATCTTAATTTTCATACAAATTTACATTATTTTATTAATATTCTGTGTATTCATTTTGATTCGATTTTATATTATTCTATTTGTGTTTTGTATATATTTTTTTATACATATTTACATTATTTAATGTGTATTTTTTATATATATTTTATACAAATTTACGTTATTTTAAGTGTATTTGTTTATATATTTTCATTCAAATTTACATTATTTTATGTGTATTTTGTAAATGTATTTCAATACAAATTTACCTAATTTTATGTGTATTTTGTATATTTATTTTCATAAAAATTAAAACTATTTTTGTGTATTTTTGTATATAGTTTTATACAAATTTAGGTGATTTTATGTGTATATTGTATATCTATTTTTATACAAATACACATTCTTTTATTGATATTTTGTTTATTTATTTTGACGCGAATTTACATTATTTAATGTGTATTTTATATATATATATTTATACGTGTTTACATCATTTGATGTGTATTTTGTATATATATTTCTATAGAAATCTACGTTGATTTATGAGTATTCGTATATAGATTTTGATATAAATTTACACTGTTGTATGTGAATTTTGCATATTTTTTCAATACATATTTGCCTTATTGTATATGCATTTTGTATATTAATTTTAATACAAATTTAATTATGCTATGTGTATTTTTGTATATGTATTTTTATAAAAATATGCTTTATTGTATGTGTATTTTGCATTTTTATTTTCATACAAATTTACATTATTTTATTTATATTCTGTTTATTATTTTTTTAGACAATTTTACATTATTCTATGTGTATTTTGTATATCTATTTTTATACGTATTTATTTAATTTTATGTGTATTTTGTATATATATTTTTATAGAAATCTACGTTATTTTATGTGTATTCGTATATATAATTTGAAACAAATTTACATTGTTTTATATGTATTTTTGCATATCTCTTTCAATACAAGTTTACCTTATTGTATGTGCATTTTGTATATTTATTTCAATACAAATTTAAATATTTTATGTGTAATTGGGTATATATATTTTATAAGAAATGCGCTATTTGATAGAATTTTGCATCTCTATTTTCATACAAATTTACATTATTTTATTAATATTCGGTGTATTTATTTTGATACGATTTCACATTATTCTATTTGTTTTTGTATATATTTTTATACATATTTACATTATTTAATGTGTATCTTGCATATATATTTCATACAAATTTATTATCTATTATTTATTTTCATACAAATACACATTCTTTTCATGATATTTTGTTTATTTATTTTGACACGAATTTACCTAGATATGTATTTTGTATATATATTTTTATACGTATTTACATAATTTCATGTGTATTTTGTATATATATTTCTATAGAAATCTACATTATTTTATGTGTATTCGTATATATATTTTGAAACAAATTTACTTTGTTTTATATGTATTTTTGAATATCTCTTTCAATACATATTTACCTTACTGTATATGCATTTTGTATATTTATTTCAATACAAATTTAAATATTTTATGTGTATTTTGGTATATATATTTATATAAAAAAAGCGCTATTTTATAGAATTTTGCATCTTTCTTTTCATACAAATTTACATTATTTTATTGATATTCTGTGTATTTATATTGATAGGATTTTACATTATTCTATTTATTTTTTGTATATATTTTTTTTACACATTTACATTATTTAATGTGTATCTTGCATATATATTTTATACAAATTTACGTTATTTTAAGTGTATTTGTTTATATATTTTCATTCAAATTTACATTATTCTATGTGAATTTTGTATATGTATTTCAATACAAATTTACCTAATTTTATGTGTATTTTGTATATTTCTTTTCATACAAATTTTAAATATTTTTGTGTATTTTTGAATATAGTTTTATACAAATTTAGGTTATTTTATGTACGCATTTACATTATGTAATGTGTGTTTTGCATATAAATTTTTATGCAAATTTACTTTATTTTATGTGCATTTTTGTACATATATTTTTTTAGAAATTTGCGTTAATTTAGGTGTATTTGTATATGTTTTCTCATACAAATTTACATTATTTTATTGCTATTTTGTTTATTTATTTTGATACGAATGAAAATAGATATACAAAATATACTTAAAATAAACTAAATTTGTATTGAAATATATATACAAAATACATAAAATAATGTAAATGTGTATCAAAATATTTTAACAGATGCGCATAAAATAACGTAAATTTGTTTTAAAATATACAAAATACACATTAAATAATGTAAATATGTATAAAAAAATATATAGAGAACACAAATAGAATAACGTAAAATCGTATCAAAATAAATACACAGAATGTTAATAAAACAATGTAAATTTGTATGAAAATAAAGATGCAAAATACCCTTTAAATAACGCATTTTTTATAAAAATATATATAACAAAATACACATGAAAAAATTAATTTGTATTAAAATAAATATACAAAATACACATACAATAAGGTAAATCTGTATTGAAATAGATATGCAAAATACACATAAAACAATGTAAATTTGTAAAAAATATATAATATACATAAAATACATAAAATAATGTAAATTTATATGAAAATATATATACAAATACACATAAATGTATAAAATTATATATTCAAAATAAATATTAAATAATGTAAATGCGTATAAAAATATATATAAAAAGTACATATAAAATAATGTAAATTCGTATCAATATAAATCAACAAAATACCAATAAAATAATATAAATTTCAATGAAAATAGATTTACAAAATTCACATAACATATCTAAAATTTGTATTGAAATATATACAAAAATACATAAAAATAATTTGAGTTTGTATGAAAATAGATATTCAAAATACACATAAAACTAGGTAAATTTCTTTTGAAATATATATACAAAATACCCATAAAATCTTGTAAATTTGTGTCAAAATATATAAACAAATACTCATAAAATATCGTAAATTTGTATGAAAAATATATACAAAATACATATAGAATAATGTCAAATCGTATCAAAATGAATAAGCAGAATATCAATAAAATAACGTAAATTTGTATGAAAATAAAGATGTAAAATACCCATAAAAAAAGCATATTTTTATAAAAATACATATACGAAAATACACATAGAATAATTAAATTTGTATTAAAATTAATATACAAAATGCATATACAATAAGTTAAATTTGTATTGAAAAAATATGCAAAATACACATAAAAGTGTAAATTTGTTTAAAAATCTATATACGAATACACATAATATAACGCAGATTTCTATAGAAATATATATACAAAATACACATGAAATGATGTAAATACGTATAAAAATATATATACAAAATACACATTAAATAATTTAAATTCTCGTCAAAATAAATAAACAAAATATCAATAAAAGAATGTGTATTTGTATGAAAATAGATATAAAAAATACTCATAAAATAACCTAAGTTTGTATAAAACTATATACAAAAATACACAAAAATAATTTAAATTTGTATGAAAATAAATATACAAAATACACATAAAATTAGGTAAATTTGTATTGAAATACATATACAAAATACACATAAAATAATGGAAGTTTGAATAAAAATATATAAACATATACACTTAAAATAACGTAAATTTGTATAAAATATATATACAAAATACTAATTAAATAATGTAAATATGTATAAAAAAATTTAATTTAATGTGCATCTTGCATATATATTTTATACACAATTACGTTATTTTAAGTGTATTTGTTTATATATTTTCATTCAAATTTACATTATTTTATGTATTGTATATATTTCAATACAAATTTATAATATAATATATATTTTATATATATATATATATATATATATATATATATATATATATATATATATATATATATATATATATATATATATATATATATATATATATATATATATATATATATATATATATATATATATATATATATATATATATATATATATATATATATATATATATATATATATATATATATATATATATATATATATATTTTATCCAAATTTTTATGTGTATTTTTATATATATATTTATACAAATTTACATTATTTTATGTGAGTTTTGTATATGTATTTTCAAATAATATATATTTTTGTATTTTTGTGTATTTTTTTTATTTTTTACAAATTTTAGTTATTTTTTTGTTTTTTATATTTTTTTCCTGTATATATTCTTTTATTTATTTTTTTGTGTATTTATTTTGTTACGAGTTTACATTATTTTATGTGTATTTTGTATATATATTTTTCTACGTATTTAAATTATTTTATGTGTATTTTATATATACATTTTCATAAAAATTTACGTTATTTTATTGTGTGTATTCGTATATATTTTGAAACAAATTTTATACAAATTCATGTTATTTTATGTGTATTTGTATATATATTTTCATACAAATTTATATTATTTTATGTGTATTTTTATATATATTTTACTACAAATTTACCTTATTTTATGTTTATTTTGTAAATGAATTTAATTCAATTTTAAATTATTTAATGTGTTTATTTGTATTTGTATTTAGGTTATTTTATGTGTGTTTTCTATATATATTTTCATCCAAAATTACATTAATTTTTTGTTATTTTCTTAATTTAACTCGATACGAATTTAGATTATTTCATAGGTATTTTGTATACATATTTTTATACTCATTTACATTATCTAATGTGTGTTTTGTATATATTTTTTTATGCAAATTAATTTTATGTCCATTTTTGTACATATGTTTTTATAGAAATTTGCGTTATTTTATGTGTATTTTGTATATGTTTTCTCATACAAATTGACATTATTAAATTAGTTTTTTGTTAATTTATTTTGATACGAATGACATGATTATTTGTGTATTTTGTACATATTTTTTTTAATACGTATTTACATTACTTAATGTGTATTTTGTTTATATATTTTTATTCAAATTTACGTTATTATATGTGTATTTCTTAAAAATATTTTCAAACAAATTTACTTTATTTTATGTATTTTGTATATATATTTGAATTCAAATTTAGCTCATTTTGTGTGTATTTTGTATGTCTATTTTTATACAAATTTAATTACTTCTGTGTATTTTTGTATATAGTTTTATACAAATATTTATATTTATACAAAAACACATTCTTTTATTGGTATTTTGTTTATTTATATTTATACGAATTTACATTATTTTATGTGTATTTTGTATACTTTTTCTATTCGTATTTACTTAATTTTATGTGTATTTTGTATATATATTTTTATAGAAATCTACGTTATTTTATGTGTATTCGTATATATATTTTGAAACAAATTTACATTGTTTTATATGTATTTTGCATATCTATTTCAATACAAATTTACCTTATTGTATGTGCATTTTGTATATTTATTTTAATACAAATTCAAATATTTTATGTGTATTTTGGTATATATAATTTTAAAAAAAATGCGTTATTTTATAGGTATTTTGCATCTTAGTTTTCATACAGATTTACATTATTTTATTAATATTCTGTGTATATATTTCGATACGATTTTATATTATACTATTTGTGTTTTGTATATATTTTTTTATACATATTTTCATTATTTAATGTGTATTTTTTATATATGTTTTATACAAATTTACGTTATTTTAAGTGCATTTGTTTATATAATTTCATTCAAATTTACATTATTTTAAGTGTATTTTGTATATGTATTTCAATAGAAATTTATCTAATTTTATGTGTATTTTGTATATATATTTTCATACAAATTTAAATTATTTTTGTGTTTTTTGAATATAGTTTTATACAAATTTAGGTTATTTTATGTGTATTTTCTATATCTAGTTTCATACAAATACACATTCTTTTATTGATATTTTGTTTATTTATTTTGACGCGAGTTTACATTATTTAATAGCTTCCTACAAATGAGTAGTCCATTTATTATTATTATTATTATTTTATTGCTATTTTGTTTATTTATTTTGATACGAGTTACATGATTATATGTATATTTTGTACATGTTTTTTATACGTGTTTACATTATTTAATGTGTATTTTGTTTATATATTTTTAAACAAATTAACGTTATTAAATGTGTATTTGTGTAAATATTTTGATACAAATTTACATTATTTTATGTATTTTGTATATACATTTCAATTCAAATTTAGCTTATTTTATTTTTATTTTGTATATATATTCTCATACAAATTTAATTACTTCTTTGTATGAGAATACAAATGTGTATTTTGTTTATTTATTTTGATACGAATTTACATTATTTTATGTGTATTTTGTACACATTTGTTTATACGTATTTACTTCTTTTTATGTGGATTTTGTATATATTTTATAGAAATCTACGTTATTTTGTGTGTATTCGTATATATATTTTGAAACAAATTTACATTGTTTTATATGTATTTTGCATATCTATTTCAATACAAATTTACCTTATTGTATGTGCATTTTGTATATTTATTTTATTACAAATTCAAATATTTTATGTGTATTTTGGTATATATTTAAAAAAAATGCGTTTCTTTATGGATATTTTGCATCTTAATTTACATACAAATTTACATTATTTTATTAAGATTCTGTGTATTTATTTTGATACTATATTATATTATTGTATTTGTGTTTTGTAAATATATATTTTTATACATATTTACATAATTTAATGTGTATTTTTTATAAATATTTTATACAAATTTACGTAATTTTAGGTGTATTTTTTTATATATTTTCATTCAATTTTATTCAATATTTTGCACATGTATTTAAATACAAATTTATTTAATTATATGTGTATTTTGTAATATTTTCATACAAATTGAAATTAATTTTGTGGTTTTTTGTATATATTTTTATACAAATTTTCGTAATTTTGTGTATTTTGTATATTTATTTTCCTACATATATACGTTCATTTATCGTAATTTTGTTTATTTATTTTTATACGAATTTACATTATTTTAGGTGTATGTGATATGTATATTTTTATACTTATTTATATCATTTTATTTGTGTTTTGAATATTTTCATAGAAATTTACTCTATTTTATGGGTATTCGTATATACATTTTGATACAAATTTACATTATTTATGTGTATTTTGCACATCTATTTCAATACAAATTTACCATATTGTATGTGTATTTTGTATATTTATTTTAATACAAATTTAATTATATTATGTATATTTTTGTAAAAATATGCTTTATTATTTGGGTATTTTGCATCTTTATTTTCATAAAAATTTACATTATTTTATTGATATTCTGTTTATTTATTTTGATACGATTTTACATTATTCTATGTGTATTTTGTATATATATTTTTATACACATTTACATTTTTTAATGTATATTTTGTATATATATTTTATATAAATTTACGCTATTTTATGTGTATTTGTTTATATATTTTCATACAAATTTACAATATTTGATGTATAATTTGTATATGTATTTCAATACAAATTTGTATTTTTTATATATTTTTATACAAATTTTAGTTATTTTATTTGTATTTTGTATATATATTTTCCTACAAATATACATTCTTTTAGTGGAATTTTGTTCATTTATATTCATAGGAATTTACATTATTTTATGTGTATTTTGTATATATATTTTTCTATGTATTTACATTATTTTATGTGTATTTTTTATATATATTTTTACAAAAATTTACGTTATTTTATTGTGCGTATTCGTATATGTTTTGATACAAATTTACATTATTTGATGTTTATTTTGCACATCTATTTCAATATAAATTTACCTTATTGTATGTGTATTTTGTATATTTATTTTAAAACAAATTTAATTATTATATGTGTATTTTGTATATATTTTCTTATACGTATTTAATTCATTTAATGTGTATTTTGTATATATATTTTTATAGTAATCTACGTTATTTTATGTGTATTCGTATATATATTTTGAAGCAAATTTACATTGTTTTATATGTATTTAGCATATCTATTTCAATATAAATCTACCTAATTATATGTGCATTTTGTATATTTATTGTAATACAAATTTAAATATTTTATTATTTTGGTATATATATTTTTTTAAAAAGAGTTTTATATAAATTTTAAATATTTTGTGTATTTTGTATATCCATTTTCATACAAATATTCATTTTTTATTGATATTTTGTTTATTTATTTTGACGCGAATTCACATTATTTAATGTGTATTGTGTATATATATTTTTATACGTATTTACGTCATTTCATGTGTATTTTGTATATATATTTCTATAGAAATATATGTTATTTTATGTGTATTCGTATATATATTTTGAAACAAATATACATTGTTTTATGTGCATTTTGCATAATTTTTCAATATAAATTTACCTTATTGTACGTGCATTTTGTATATTAATTTTAAAACAAATTTAATTATTCTATGTGTATTTTTGTATATGTATTTTCATAAAAAAATGCTTTATTTTATGGTTATTTTGCATCTTTATTTTCATACAAATTTACATTATTTTATTGATATTCTGTGTGTTTATTTTGATACGATTTTACATTATTCTATGTATATTTTGTATATATATTTCATACAAATGAACGTTATTTTATGTGAATTTGTTTTAATTTCATACAAATTTACATTATTTTGTTTTTTTTGTACATGTATTTAAAAACAAATTTAACTAATTATATGTGTATTTTGTATATCTATTTTCATACAAATTGAAATTAATTTTGTGTATTTTTGTATATATTTTTATTCAAATTTTCGTAATTTTATGTGTATTTTGTATATTTATTTTCCTACAAATATACGTTCTTTTATCGGAATTTTATATATTTATTTTGATACGAATTTTCATTTTTTTTAGGTGTATTTGATATATATTTTATACTTATTTACATAATTTTATATGTATTTTGAATATATATTTTCATAGAAATTTACTCTATATGTATATGTATAGAAAATACACATGAAATAATCTAAATTCGTATCGAAATAAATGAACAAAATACCGATAAAATAATGTAATTTTGAATGAAAATATATATAGAAAATACACATAAAATAACGAAAATACAAATAAATATATACACATAAAATGATTTGAATTTGAATGAAAATAGATATAAAAATAAACATAAAATAAGGCAAATTTGTAATTAAATATATATACAAAATATACAGAAAATTATATAGATTTGTTTCAAAATATATATACGAATACACAAAAAATAACGTAGATTTCTATAGAAATATATATACAAAATACACATGAAATGATGTAAATACGTATAAAAATATATATACAAAATACACATTAAATAATGTTAATTCGTGTCAAAATAAATAAACAAAATATCAATAAAAGAATGTGTATTTGTATGAAAATACATATACAAAATACACATAAAATAACGTAAATTTGTATAAAACTATATAAAAATACACAAAAATAAACTAAATTCGTATGAAAATAAATATACAAAATACACATAAAATTAGGTAAATTTGTATTGAAATACATATACAAAATACACATTAAATAATGTAACTTTGAATGAAAATATATAAACAAATGCACTTAAATTAACGTAAATTTGTATAAAATATATATACAAAATACTCATTAAATAATGTAAATATGTATAAAAAATATATATACAAAACACAAATAGAATAATGTAAAATCGTATCAAAATAAATGCACAGAATGTAAAGAAAATAATGTAAATTTGTATGAAAATAAAGATGCAAAATACCCATAAAATAACGCATTTTTTATAAATATACAAAATACACATGAAAGGATGTAAATACGTATAAAAATATATATACAAAATACACATTAAATAATGTTAATTCGCGTCAAAATAAATAAACAAAATATCAATAAAAGAATGTGTATTTGTATGAAAATAAATATACAAAACACAAATAAGATAACATAAATTTGTATAAAACTATATACAAAAATACACAAAAATAATTTAAATTTGTATGAAAATAAAAATACAAAATACACATAAAATTAGGTAAATTTGTATTGAAATACATATACAAAATACACATAAAATACTGTAAATTTTAATGAAAATACATAAACAAATACACTTAAAATAACGTAAATTTGTATAAAAAAATATATATAAAACACAAATAGAATAATGTAAAATCGTATCAAAATAAATACACAGAATATTAATAAAACAATGTAAATTTGTATGAAAATAAAGATGCAAAATACCCATTAAATAACGCATTTTTTATAAAAATATATATACCAAAATACACATGAATAAATTAATTTGTATTAAAATAAATATACAAAATACACATACAATAAGGTAAATCTGTATTGAAATAGATATGCAAAATACATATAAAACAATGTAGATTTGTTTCAAAAAATATACGAATACACATAAAATAACGTAGATTTGTATAAAAATATATATACAAAATACACATAAAATGAAGTAAATACGTATAAGAAAATGTATACAAAATACACATAAAATATTGTAAATTCGTATCAAAATAAATAAACAAAATACCAATAAAAGAATGTGTATTTGTATAAATATAAATATACAAAATACACATAAAATAACGTAAATTTGTATAAAACTATATACAAAAATACACAGATGTAATTAAATTCGTATGAAAATAGATATACAAAATACAGATAAAATAAGCTAAATTTGAATTGAAATGTATATACAAAATACATAAAATAATGTAAATTTGTATCAAAATATTTATAAAAATACATGTAATAACGTAAATTTGTTTAAAAATATATAAACAAAATACACATTAATGTAAATACGTATAAAAAATGTACAAAATACACATATAATCATGTAATTCGTATCAAACTAAATAAACAAAATATCAATAAAATAATGTAAATTTGTATGAAAATATATACAAATACATATAAAATAACGCTAATTTCTATAAAATATATGTCCAAAATGAACGTAAAATAAAGTAACTTTGGATTAAAATATATATACAAAACACATTAAATAATGTAAATGCGTACGTAAATAACCTAAATTTGTATAAAACTATACAAAATACACAAAATAATTTAAATTTGTCTGAACAGAAATATACAAAATACACATAAAATTAGGTTAATTTGTATTGAAATAAATATACAAAATACACATAAAATAATGTAAATTTAAAAGAAAATATAAACAAATACATATAATAACGTAAATTTGTATGAAATATATAATCAAAATACACATTAAATAATGTAAATATGTATAAAAAATATATATACAAAACACAAATAGAATAATGTAAAATCAAATAAAATAAAATAATGTAAATTTGTATGGAAATTAAGATGCAAAATACCTATAAAATAACGCATTTTTTTATAAAATTATTGATACCAAAATACACATAAAATATTTGAACTTGTATTAAAATAAATATACAAAATGCACATACAATAAGGTAAATTTGTATTGAAATAGATATGCAAAATACATATAAAATAAAGTAAATTTGTTTCAAAATATATATACGAAATCACATAAAATAACGTAGATTTCTATAAAAATACATATACAAAATACACATAAAATTAAGTAAATAAGTATAAAAAAAAATGTATACAAAATACACATAAAATAATGTAAATTCGTATAAATGTAAATAAACAATATACCTATAAAAGAATGTGTATTTGTATAAATATAAATATACAAAATGCACATAAAATAACGTAAATTTATATAAAACTATATACATAAAATAACGCAAATTTCTATAAAAAATATATGTACAAAAATGAACATTAAATAAATTTGCATAAAAATATATATACAAAACACACATTAGATAATGTAAATGAGTATAAAAATATGTATACAAAATACATATGAAATAATCTAAATTCGTATCGAATTAAATTAAGAAATACCAATAAAATAATGAAATTTTGGATGGAAATATATAAACAAAATACACATAAAATAACCTAAATACAAATACAAATATACACATAAAATAATTTAAAATTGAATGAAATAAATATACAAAATAAACATAAATTATGGTAACCTAAAGATAACCTAAGATAACCTAAATACAAATACAAAAATACACATTAAATAATTTAAAATTGAATGTAATAAATATACAAAATAAACATAAAATAAGGTAAATTTGTAATAAAATATATGTAAGAATACACATAAAATAATATAAATTTGTATGAAAATATATATGCAAATACACATAAAATAATATGAATTTATATAAAATTTGTTTCAAAATATATACGAATACACACAATAAAATAACGTAAATTTTTATGAAAATGTATATATAAAATACACAAAATATTTTAAATACGTAGAAAAATATATATACAAAATACACATAAAATAATGTAAATTCGTAAAAAATTAAATACACAAAATTCCAATAAAAGAATTTATATTTGTAGGAAAATATATATACAAAAAACAAATAAAATAACCAAAATTAGTATAAAAATATATACAAAAATATACAAAAATAATTTAAATTTGTTTGAAAATAGATATGCAAAATACACATAAAGTTATGCAAATTTGTATTGGAATACATATACAAAACTCACATAAAATAATGTAAATTTGTATGAAAATATATAAACAAATACATATAAAATAGCGTAAATTTGGATAAAATATATATACAAAATATACATTAAATATTTTAAATATGTATAAAAATATATTATATTATATATATTTTTATTGATATTTGCGTTATTTATGTGTATTTTGTATATGTTTTCTCAAAGAAATTTACTTTATTTTATTGGTATTTTGTCTATTTATTTTGATACGAATTACATGATTATTTGTGTATTTTGTACATTTTTTTATACGTATTTACATTATTTAATGTGTATTTTGTTTATATATTTTTATACAAATTTACGTTATTATATGTGTATTTGTATAAGTATTTTGATACAAATTTACATTATTTTATGTATTTTGTATATATATTTCAATTCAAATTTAGCTTATTTTATGTTTATTTTGTATATCTATTTATTTTATTATATATATTTTTTTAAAAAAATGCGTTAATTTATGGGTATTTTGCATCTTAATTTTCATACAAAATTACATTACGATTTTACATTATTTTATTTGTGTTTTGTATATATTTTTTCATACATATTTACATTATTTAATGTGTTTTTTGTATATATATTTGATACAAATTTACATTATTTTAAGTCTAGATGTTTATATATTTTCATTCAAATTTACATTATTTTATGTGTATTTTGTATATGTATTTCAATACAAATCTACCTAATTTTATATGTATTTTGTATATTTATTTTCATACAAGTTTAAATTTTTTTTGTGTATTTTTGTATATAGTTTTATACAAATTTAGGTTATTTTATGTGTATTTTGTATATATATTTTCACACAAATACACATTCTTTTCATGATATTTTGTTTATTTATTTTGACACGAATTAACAATATTTAATGTGTATTTTGTATATATATTTTTATACGTATTTACATTATTTCAAGTGTATGTTGTATATATATTTCTATAGAAATCTGCGTTATTTTATGTCTATTCGTATATAAATTTTGAAACAAATTTACATTGTTTTATGTGTATTTTGCATATTTTTTCAATACAAATTTACCTTATTGTATGTGCATTTTGTATATTAATTTTAATACAAATTTGATTAATATATGTGTATTTTTGTATATGTATTTTTATAAAAATATGCTTTATTTTATGGGTATTTTGCATCTTTATTTTCATACAAATTTACATTATTTTATTGATATTCTGTGTATTTATTTTGATATGATTTTACATTATTCTATGTGTATTTTTTATATATATTTTATATAAAATGTATTTGTTTTCATTTCATACAAATCTACATTGTTTTATGTGTTTTTTGTACATGTATTTAAATACAAATTTAACTAGTTATATGTGTATTTTGTATACCTATTTTGTATGTATATTTTCATAGAAATTTACTCTATTTTATGAGTATTCGTATATATATTTAGATACAAATTTACATTATTGATGTGTATTTTGCATATCTATTTCAATACAAATTTACTTTATTGTACGTGCATTTTGTATATTTATTTTAATACAAATTTAATTATTTTATATGTATTTTTGTATATATTTTTTTATGCAAATATGCGTTATTATATGAATATTTTGCATCTTTATTTTCATACAAATTTACATTATTTTATTCATATTCTCTTTATTTATTTTGATACGATTTAACATTATTCTATGTGTATTTTGTATATATTTTTTTTATACATATTTACATTATTTAATGATCATTTTGTATATATTTTTTATCCAAATTTATATTATTTTATGTGTATTTCTTTATATATTTTCATACATATTTACATTATTTTATGTTTTTTTTTATATATATTTTTCTACGTATTTAAATTATTTTATGTGTATTCTGTATATACATTTTCATAAGAAAATTACGTTATTTTATTGTGTGTATAAGTATATATTTTGATACAAATTTAATACAAATTCATGTTATTTAATGTGTATTTGTATATATATTTTCATACAAATTTATATTATTTTATGTGTATTTTTTTATATATTTCATTACAAATTTACCTTATTTTATGTTTATTTTGTATATTTATCTCATTCAATTTTAAATTATTTTATGTGTATATTTGTATTTGTATTTAGGTTATTTTATGTGTATTTTCTATATATATTTTCATCCAAAATTACATTATTTTATTGGTATTTTCTTAATTCAATTCGATACGAATTTAGATTATTTCATAGGTATTTTGTATACATATTTTTATACTCATTTACATTATCTAATCTGTGTTTTGTATATATATTTTTATGCAAATTTATTTGATGTGCATTTTTGTACATATATTTTCATAGAAATTTGCGTTATTTTATGTGTTTTTTGTATATGTTTTTTCATACAAATTTAATTACTTTTGTGTATTTTTGTATATAGTTTTATATAAATTTATGTTATTTTGTGTGTATTTTGTATATTTATATTAATACAAATACACATTTTTTTATTTGTATATTGTTTGTTTATTTTGATACGAATTTACATTAAATTATGTGTATTTTGTATACATTTTTTATACATATTTACCTCATTTTATGTGTATTTTGTATATATATTTTTATAGAAATCTACGTTATTTTATGTGTATTCGTATATATATTTTGAAACAAATTTACATTGTTTTATATGTATTTTGCATATCTATTTCAATACAGATTTACCTTATTGTATGTGTATTTTGTATATTTATTTTAATACAAATAAATTTTTTTATGTGTATTTTTGTATATATATATTTTTATAAAAAAAAGCGTTATTTTATGGGTATTTTACTTCTTTATTTTCATACAAATTTACATTATTTTATTAATATTCTGTGTAAATATTTTGATACGATTTTACATAATTCTATTTGTGTTTTGTATATATTTTTTTATACATATTTACATTATTTAATGTGTATTTTGTATATATATTTCATACAAATTTACGTTATTATATGTGTATTTGTTTATATATTTTCTTTCAAATTTACATTATTTTATGTGTATTTTGTATATGTATTTCAATACAAATTTACCTAATTTCATGTGTATTTTGTATATTTATTTTCAAACAAATTTAATATATTTTTGTGTATTTTTATATATAGTTTTATACAAATTTACGTTATTTTATGTGTATTTTGTATATGTATTTTCATACAAATACACCGAATAGTAATAAAATAATGTAAATTTAAATGAAAATAAAGATGCAAAATTCCCATCAAATAGCGCATTTCTTATAAAAATATATATACCAAAATACACATAAAATATTTAAATTTGTAATACACATAAAAAAATTAGATTTGTATTAAAACAAATCTATAAAAAACACATACAATAAGGTAAATTTGTATTGAAATAGATATGCAAAATACATATCAAGCAATGTAAATTTGTTTCAAAATATGAATACGAATACACATAAAATAACGTAGATTTCTATAAATATATATATATACAAAATACACATAAAATGAAGTAAATACGTATAAAAAAATGTATACAAAATACACATAAAATAATGTAAATTCGTATCAAAATAAATAAACAAAATACCAATAAAAGAATGTGTATTTGGATAAATATAAATATACAAAATACATAAAAAAATAAATTTATATAAAACTATATACAATACAGAAGTAATTAAATTTGTAAGAAAATATATACAAAATACACACAAAATAAGCTAAATTTGAATTGAAATATATATACAAAATACATGAAATAAAGTAAATTTGTATCAAAATATTTATACAAATACACATATAATAACGTAAGTTTGTATGAAAATATATAAACAAAATACACATTAAATAATGTAAATACGTATAAAAAAAATGTGTACAAAATACACATATAATCATGTAATTCGTATCAAAATAAATAAACAAAATACCAATAAAATAATATAAATTTGTATGAGTAAACGTGTATGTTGCATATTTTTTCAATACAAATTTACCTTATTATATACGCATTTTGTATATTAATTTTAATACAAATTTAATTATTCGATGTGTATTTTTGTATCTGTATTTTTGTATTCTTACATATATTTTATTACAAATTTACCTTATTTTATGTCTATTTTGTATAATTATTTCATTCAATTTTAAATTATTTAATATGTATATTTGTATTTGTATTTAGGTTATTTTATGTGTGTTTTCTATATATATTTTCATCCAAAATTACATTATTTTATTGTTATTTTCTTAATTTAACTCGATACGAATTTAGATTATTTCATAGGTATTTTGTATACATATTTTTATACTCATTTACATTATCTAATGTGTGTTTTGTATATATTTTTTATGCAAACTAATTTTATGTGCATTTTACATATTTTTATAGAAACTTAAAACGTTATTTTATGTGTATTTTGTATATGTTTTCTCATACAAATTTACATTATTTAATTAGTTTTTTGTTTATTTATTTTGATACGAATGACGACTATTTGTGTATTTTGTAAATATTTTTTTTACGTATTTACATTACTTAATGTGTATTTTGTTTATATATTTTTTTACAAATTTACGTTATTATATATGTATTTGTTAAAAATATTTTGAAACGAATTTACTTTATTTTATGTATTTTGTATATATATTTCAATTCAAATTTAGCTTATTTTGTGTGTATTTTGTATATCTATTTTCATACAAATTTAATTACTTCTGTGTATTTTTGTATATAGTTTTATACAAATTTACGTTATTTTATGTGCATTTTGTATATTTATATTTATACAAATACACATTCTCTTATTGGTATTTTGTTTATTTATATTTATACGAATTTACATTATTTTATGTGTATTTTGTATACATTTTTGATTCGTATTTACTTAATTTTATTTGTATTTTGTATATATATATTTATAGAAATCTACGTTATTTTATGTGTATTCGCATATATATTTTGAAACAAATTTACATTGTTTTATATGTATTTTGCATATCTATTTAAATACAAATTTACCTTATTGTATGTGCATTTTGTATATTTATTTTAATACAAATTCAAATATTTTATGTGTATTTTGGTATATATAATTTTATAAAAAATGCGTTATTTTATAGGTATTTTGCATCTTAGTTTTCATTCAAATGTTCATTATTTTATTAATATTCTGTGTATATATTTTGATACGATTTTATATTATACTATTTGTGTTTTGTATATATTTTTTTATACATATTTTCATTATTTAATGTGTATTTTTATATATATTTTATACAAATTAACGTTATTTTAAGTGTATTTTGTATATGTATTTAAATACAAATTTACCTAATTTTATGTGTATTTTGTATATTTATTTTCATACAAATTTAAATTATTTTTGTGTTTTTTTGTATATACATATAGAGTAAATTTCTATGAAAATATATATTCAAAATACATATAAAATTATGTAAATAAGTATAAAAATATATATATCAAATACACCTAAAAAAATGAAAATTCGTATCAAAATAAATAAACAAAATTCCGATAAAAGAACGTATATTTGTAGGAAAATAAATATACAAAATACACATAAAATTACGAAAATTTGAATAAAAATATATACAAAAAACAAAAAAATAAATTTCAATTTGTATGAAAATAGATATACAAAATACACATATAATTAGTTAAATTTGTATTTAAATACATGTACAAAATACACATAAAATAATGTAAATTTGTACGTTCTTTTATCGGAATTTTCTTTATTGATTTTGATACGAATTTTCATTATTTTAGGTGTATTTGATATATATATATATATATATATATATATATATATATATATATATATATATATATATATATAGATATATATATATATATATATATATATATATATATATATATATATATATATATATATATATATATATATATATATATATATATATATATATATATATATATATATATATATATATATATATATATATATATATATATATATATATATATATATATATATATATATATATATATCTATTTCAATACAAATTTTCTTTATTGTATATGCCTTTTGTATATTTATTTTGATACAAATTTAATTATTTTATGTGTATTTTTGTATATATATTTTTAAACAAATATGCGTTATTATATGGGTATTTTGCATCTTTATTTTCATACAAATTTACATTATTTTATTGATAGTCTGTTTATTTATTTTGATACGATTTTACGTTATTCTGTGTATTTTGTATACATATTTTTAGACATATTTACATTATTTAATGTATATTTTGTACATATATTTTATGGAAATTTACGTTATCTTATGAGTATTTATTTATATAGTTTCATACAAATTTACATTATTTTATGTGTATTTTTTATATGTATTTCAAAAAAAATTTGCCTAATTTCATGTGTATTTTGCATATCTATTTTCAAACAAATTCAAATTATTTTTGTGTATTTCTGTATATATTTTTATACAAACTTTTGTTATTTTATTTGTATTTTGTATATATATTTTTCTACAAATATACATTTTTTTAGAGGAAATTTTGTTTATTTATTTTGATACGAATTTACATTATTTTATGTGTATTTTGTACATATATTTTTCTAGTATTTACATTATTTAATGTGTATTTTGTATATATATTTTCATAAAAATTTACGTTATTTTATTGTGTGTATTCGTATATATTTTGATACAAATTTACTTTATTTTATGTGTTTTTTGCATATCTATTTCAATAAAAATCTACCTTATTGTATGTGTATTTTGTATATTTATTTTAATACAAATTTAATTATTTTATGTGTATTTTTCTATATATTTTTTTTTAAATATGAGATATTTTATTGGTATATTGCATGTTTAATTTTATAAATTTTTACATTACGTACATATAAAATAATACAAATTTAATTATTCTATGGTAAATTTGTTTCAAAATATATATACGATTACACATAAAATAACGTTGATTTCTATAGGAATATATATACAAAATACACATGAAATGATGTAAATATGTATAAAAATATATATACAAAATACACATTAAATACTGTAAATTCGCGTCAAAATAAATAAACAAAACATCAATAAAAAAATGTGTATTTGTATGAAAATAGATATACATTTGTATAGATATAAATTTGTATCAAACTATATACAAAAATACACAAAAATATTTTAAATTTGTATGAATATAAATATACAAAATACACACAAAATTAGGTAAATTTGTATTGAAATACATATACAAAATACACATAAAATAATGTAAATTTGAATGAAAAGACATAAACAAATACACTTAAAATAACGTAAATTTGTATAAAAAAAATATATACAAAACACAAGTAGAATAATGTAAAATCGTATTAAAATAAATACACAGAATATTAATAAAATAATGTAAATTTGTATGAAAATAAAGAGGCAAAATACCCATAAAATAACGCATTTTTTTTTATTTATATAAAAATATATACCAAAATACACATCAAAAAATTAAATTTGAATTAATATAAATATATAAAAAGTATATACAATAAGGTAAATTTGTATTGAAATAGATATGCAAAATACATATAAAACAATGTAAATTTGTTTAAAAAAATATATACGAATACACATAAAATAACATACATTTCTATAAAAGTATATATACAAAATACACATAAAATGAAGTAAATACGTATAAAAAAAATGTATAAAAAATACACATAAAATAATGTAAATTCGTATCAAAATAAATATACAAAATACCAATAAAAGAATGTGTATTTGTATAAATAAAAATATACAAAATACACATAAAATAACGTAAATTTATATAAAACTATATACAAAAATACACAGAAGTATTTTAATTTGTATGAAAATAGATATACAAAATAAGGTAAATTCGTTTCAAATTCAATAAACAAAATTCAGATAAAAGAACGTGTATTTCTAAAAAAAATAAATATACAAAATACACATAAAATAACGAAAATTTGCATGGAAATATATAAAAAAATAAGCAAAAATAATTTCAATTTGTATGAAAATAAATATACAAAATACACATGTATTTTGTATATCTATTTTCACACAAATTTAATTACTTTTGTGTATTTTTGCATATAGTTTTATATAAATTTACGTTATTTTATTTGTATTTTATATATTTATATTTATACAATACACATTCTTTTATTAGTATTTTGTTTATTTATTTTGATACGAGTTTACATTATTTTATGTAATTTGTATACCTTTGTTAATAAGTATTGACTTCATATTATGTGTATTTTGTATATTTATTTTCATAGAAATCTACGTTATTTTATGTGTATTCGTATATATATTTTGAAAAAATTTACATGGTTTTATATGTATTTTGCATATCTATTTCAATACAAATTTACCTTATTGTATGTGCATTTTGTATATTTATTTTAATACAAATTCAAATATTTTATGTGTGTCTTGGTATAAATATTTTTATAAAAAATGCGTTATTTTATGGGTATTTTGCATCTTAATTTTCATACAAATTTACATTATTTTATTAATATTCTGTGTATTTATTTTGATTCGATTTTATAATATTCTATTTGTGTTTTGTATATATTTTTTTAAACATATTTACATTATTTAATGTGTATTTTTATATATATTTTATACAAATTTACGTTATTTTAAGTGTATTTGTTTATATATTTTCATTCAAATTTACATTATTTTATGTGTATTTTGTAAATGTATTTCAATACAAATTTACCTAATTTTATGTGTATTTTGTATATTTATTTTCATACAAATTAAAATTGTTTTTGTGTATTTTTGTATATAGTTTTATACAAATTTAGGTGATTTTATGTGTATATTGTATATCTATTTTTATACAAATACACATTCTTTTATTGATATTTTGTTTATTTATTTTGACGCGAATTTACATTATTTAATGTGTATTTTATATATATATATTTTTATACGTGTTTACATCATTTGATGTGTATTTTGTATATATATTTCTATAGAAATCTACGTTGATTTATGAGTATTCGTATATAGATTTTGATATAAATTTACACTGTTTTATGTGTATTTTGCATATTTTTTCAATACAAATTTGCCTTATTGTATATGCATTTTGTATATTAATTTTAATACAAATTTAATTATGCTATGTGTATTTTTGTATATGTATTTTTATAAAAATATGCTTTATTGTATGTGTATTTTGCATTTTTATTTTCATACAAATTTACATTATTTTATTTATATTCTGTTTATTTTTTTTTAAACAATTTTACATTATTCTATGTGTATTTTGTATATCTATTTTTATACGTATTTATTTAATTTTATGTGTATTTTGTATATATATTTTTATAGAAATCTACGTTATTTTATGTGTATTCGTATATATATTTTGAAACAAATTTACATTGTTTTATATGTATTTTTGCATATCTCTTTCAATACAAGTTTACCTTATTGTATGTGCATTTTGTATATTTATTTCAATACAAATTTAAATATTTTATGTGTATTTTGGTATATATATTTTTATAAGAAATGCGCTATTTGATGGGAATTTTGCATCTTTATTTTCATACAAATTTACATTATTTTATTAATATTCGGTGTATTTATTTTGATACGATTTCACATTATTCTATTTTTTTTGTATATATTTTTTTATACATATTTACATTATTTAATGTGTATCTTGCATATATATTTCATACAAATTTATTATCTATTATTTATTTTCATACAAATACACATTCTTTTCATGATATTTTGTTTATTTATTTTGACACGAATTTACCTAGATATGTATTTTGTATATATATTTTTATACGTATTTACATAATTTCATGTGTATTTTGTATATATATTTCTATAGAAATCTACGTTATTTTATGTGTATTCGTATATATATTTTGAAACAAATTTACTTTGTTTTATATGTATTTTTGAATATCTCTTTCAATACATATTTACCTTACTGTATATGCATTTTGTATATTTATTTCAATACAAATTTAAATATTTTATGTGTATTTTGGTATATATATTTAAAAAAAAGCGCTATTTTATGGGAATTTTGCATCTTTCTTTTCATACAAATTTACATTATTTTATTGATATTCTGTGTATTTATATTGATAGGATTTTACATTATTCTATTTCTTTTTTGTATATATTTTTTTACACATTTACATTATTTAATGTGTATCTTGCATATATATTTTATACAAATTTACGTTATTTTAAGTGTATTTGTTTATATATTTTCATTCAAATTTACATTATTCTATGTGAATTTTGTATATGTATTTCAATACAAATTTACCTAATTTTATGTGTATTTTGTATATTTCTTTTCATACAAATTTTAAATATTTTTGTGTATTTTTGAATATAGTTTTATACAAATTTAGGTTATTTTATGTACGCATTTACATTATTTAATGTGTGTTTTGTATATATATTTTTATGCAAATTTACTTTATTTTATGTGCATTTTTGTACATATATTTTTTTTAGAAATTTGCGTTAATTTATGTGTATTTGTATATGTTTTCTCATACAAATTTACATTATTTTATTGCTATTTTGTTTATTTATTTTGATACGAATGAAAATAGATATACAAAATATACATAAAATAAACTAAATTTGTATTGAAATATATATACAAAATACATAAAATAATGTAAATTTGTATCAAAATATTTTAACAGATGCGCATAAAATAACGTAAATTTGTTTTAAAATATACAAAATACACATTAAATAATGTAAATATGTATAAAAAAATATATACAGAACACAAATAGAATAATGTAAAATCGTATCAAAATAAATACACAGAATGTTAATAAAACAATGTAAATTTGTATGAAAATAAAGATGCAAAATACCCATTAAATAACGCATTTTTTATAAAAATATATATACCAAAATACACATGAAAAATTAATTTGTATTAAAATAAATATACAAAATACACATACAATAAGGTAAATCTGTATTGAAATAGATATGCAAAATACATATAAAACAATGTAAATTTGTTTCAAAATATATATACGAATACACAAAATAACGTAGATTTCTATAGAAATATATATACAAAATACACATGAAATTATGTAAACCGTATAAAAAAAAAATATATATAAATATATATATATATATATATATATATATATATATATATATATATATATATATATATATATATATATATATATATATATATATATATATATATATATATATATATATATATATATATAAATAAATAACAAAATATCAATAAAAGAATGTGTATTTGTATAAATATAAATGTACAAAATACACATACAAAATAAACATAAAATAAGGTAAATTTGTAATGAAATATATGTACAAAATACACATAAAATAATGTAAATTTATATGAAAATATATATACAAATACACATAAAATACCATGTATTTGTATAAAATTATATATTCAAAATAAATATTAAATAATGTAAATGCGTATAAAAATATATATAAAAAGTACATATAAAATAATGTAAATTCGTATCAATATAAATCAACAAAATACCAATAAAATAATATATATTTCAATGAAAATAGATTTACAAAATACACATAACATAACTAAAATTTGTATTGAAATATATAAAAAAATACATAAAAATAATTTGAGTTTGTATGAAAATAGATATTCAAAATACACATAAAACTAGGTAAATTTCTTTTGAAATATATATACAAAATACCCATAAAATCTTGTAAATTTGTGTCAAAATATATAAACAAATACTCATAAAATATCGTAAATTTGTATGAAAAATATATACAAAATACACATAGAATAATGTCAAATCGTATCAAAATGAATAAGCAGAATATCAATAAAATAACGTAAATTTGTATGAAAATAAAGATGTAAAATACCCATAAAATAAAGCATATTTTTATAAAAATACATATACGAAAATACACATAGAATAATTAAATTTGTATTAAAATTAATATACAAAATGCATATACAATAAGGTAAATTTGTATTGAAAAAATATGCAAAATACACATAAAAGTGTAAATTTGTTTAAAAATCTATATACGAATACACATAATATAACGTAGATTTCTATAGAAATATATATACAAAATACACATGAAATGATGTAAATACGTATAAAAATATATATACAAAATACACATTAAATAATTTAAATTCTCGTCAAAATAAATAAACAAAATATCAATAAAAGAATGTGTATTTGTATGAAAATAGATATACAAAATACTCATAAAATAACCTAAGTTTGTATAAAACTATATACAAAAATACACAAAAATAATTTAAATTTGTATGAAAATAAATATACAAAATACACATAAAATTAGGTAAATTTGTATTGAAATACATATACAAAATACACATAAAATAATGGAAGTTTGAATAAAAATATATAAACATATACACTTAAAATAACGTAAATTTGTATCAAATATATATACAAAATACTAATTAAATAATGTAAATATGTATAAAAAAATATAATTTAATGTGCATCTTGCATATATATTTTATACACAATTACGTTATTTTAAGTGTATTTGTTTATATATTTTCATTCAAATTTACATTATTTTATGTGTATTTTGTATATGTATTTCAATACAAATTTACCTAATTTTATGTGTATTTTGTATATTTCTTTTCATACAAATTTTAAATATTTTTGTGTATTTTTGTATATAGTTTTATACAAATTTAGGTTATTTTATGTACGCATTTACATTATTTAATATATATATATATATATATATATATATATATATATATATATATATATATATATATATATATATATATATATATATATATATATATATATATATATATATATATATATATATATATATATATATATATATATATATATATATATATATATATATATATATATATATATATATATATATATATATATATATATATATATATATATATATTTTTATACAAATTTACATTATTTTATGTGAGTTTTGTATATGTATTTCAATACAAATATGCCTAACTTTATGTGTATTTTGCATATCTATTTTCAAACAAATATAAATTATTTTTGTGTATTTTTGTGTATATTTTTACACAAATTTTAGTTATTTTATTTGTTTTTTGTATATATATTTTCCTACAAATATACATTCTTTTATTGGAATTTTGTGTATTTATTTTGTTACGAGTTTACATTATTTTATGTGTATTTTGTATATATATTTTTCTACGTATTTAAATTATTTATGTGTATTTTATATATACATTTTCATAAAAATTTACGTTATTTTATTGTGTGTATTCGTATATATTTTGAAACAAATTTTATACAAATTCATGTTATTTTATGTGTATTTGTATATATATTTTCATACAAATTTATATTATTTTATGTGTATTTTTATATATATTTTACTTCAAATTTACCTTATTTTATGTTTATTTTGTAAATTTATTTAATTCAATTTTAAATTATTTAATGTGTTTATTTGTATTTGTATTTAGGTTAATTTAAGTGTGTTTTCTATATATATTTTCATCCAAAATTACATTAATTTATTGTTATTTTCTTAATTTAACTCGATACGAATTTAGATTATTTCATAGGTATTTTGTATACATATTTTTATACTCATTTACATTATCTAATGTGTGTTTTGTATATATTTTTTTATGCAAATTAATTTTATGTCCATTTTTGTACATATGTTTTTATAGAAATTTGCGTTATTTTATGTGTATTTTGTATATGTTTTCTCATACAAATTGACATTATTTAATTAGTTTTTTGTTAATTTATTTTGATACGAATGACATGATTATTTGTGTATTTTGTACATATTTTTTTATACGTATTTACATTACTTAATGTGTATTTTGTTAATATATTTTTAATCAATTTACGTTATTATATGTGTATTTCTTAAAAATATTTTCAAACAAATTTACTTTATTTTATGTATTTTGTATATATATTTGAATTCAAATTTAGCTTATTTTGTGTGTATTTTGTATATCTATTTTCATACAAATTTAATTACTTCTGTGTATTTTTGTATATAGTTTTATACAAATTTACGTTATTTTATGTGCATTTTGTATATTTATATTTATACAAAAACACATTCTTTTATTGGTATTTTGTTTATTTATATTTATACGAATTTACATTATTTTATGTGTATTTTGTATACTTTTTCTATTCGTATTTACTTAATTTTATGTGTATTTTGTACATATATTTTTATAGAAATCTACGTTATTTTATGTGTATTCGTATATATATTTTGAAACAAATTTACATTGTTTTATATGTATTTTGCATATCTATTTCAATACAAATTTACCTTATTGTATGTGCATTTTGTATATTTATTTTAATACAAATTCAAATATTTTATGTGTATTTTGGTATATATAATTTTATAAAAAATGCGTTATTTTATAGGTATTTTGCATCTTAGTTTTCATTCAGATTTACATTATTTTATTAATATTCTGTGTATATATTTCGATACGATTTTATATTATACTATTTGTGTTTTGTATATATTTTTTTATACATATTTTCATTATTTAATGTGTATTTTTTATATATATTTTATACAAATTTACGTTATTTTAAGTGCATTTGTTTATATAATTTCATTCAAATTTACATTATTTTAAGTGTATTTTGTATATGTATTTCAATACAAATTTACCTAATTTTATGTGTATTTTGTATATTTATTTTCATACAAATTTAAATTATTTTTGTGTTTTATACAAATTTAGGTTATTTTATGTGTATTTTCTATATCTAGTTTCATACAAATACACATTCTTTTATTGATATTTTGTTTATTTATTTTGACGCGAGTTTACATTATTTAATAGCTTCCTACAAATGAGTAGTCCATTTATTATTATTATTATTATTTTATTGCTATTTTGTTTATTTATTTTGATACGAGTTACATGATTATATGTATATTTTGTACATGTTTTTTATACGTGTTTACATTATTTAATGTGTATTTTGTTTATATATTTTTAAACAAATTAACGTTATTAAATGTGTATTTGTGTAAATATTTTGATACAAATTTACATTATTTTATGTATTTTGTATATACATTTCAATTCAAATTTAGCTTATTTTATTTTTACTTTGTATATATATTCTCATACAAATTTAATTACTTCTTTGTATGAGAATACAAATGTGTATTTTGTTTATTAATTTTGATACGAATTTACATTATTTTATGTGTATTTTGTACACATTTGTTTATACGTATTTACTTCTTTTTATGTGTATTTTGTATATATTTTATAGAAATCTACGTTATTTTGTGTGTATTCGTATATATATTTTGAAACAAATTTACATTGTTTTATATGTATTTTGCATATCTATTTCAATACAAATTTACCTTATTGTATGTGCATTTTGTATATTTATTTTAATACAAATTCAAATATTTTATGTGTATTTTGGTATATATATTTAAAAAAAATGCGTTTCTTTATGGATATTTTGCATCTTAATTTACATACAAATTTACATTATTTTATTAAGATTCTGTGTATTTATTTTGATACTATATTACATTATTGTATTTGTGTTTTGTAAATATATATTTTTATACATATTTACATAATTTAATGTGTATTTTTTATAAATATTTTATACAAATTTACGTAATTTTAGGTGTATTTTTTATATATTTTCATTCAATTTTATTCAATATTTTGCACATGTATTTAAATACAAATTTATTTAATTATATGTGTATTTTGTATATCTATTTTCATACAAATTGAAATTAATTTTGTGTATTTTTGTATATATTTTTATACAAATTTTCGTAATTTTGTGTATTTTGTATATTTATTTTCCTACATATATACGTTCTTTTATCGTAATTTTGTTTATTTATTTTTATACGAATTTACATTATTTTAGGTGTATTTGATATGTATATTTTTATACTTATTTATATCATTTTATTTGTGTTTTGAATATTTTCATAGAAATTTACTCTATTTTATGGGTATTCGTATATATATTTTGATACAAATTTACATTATTTATGTGTATTTTGCACATCTATTTCAATACAAATTTACCATATTGTATGTGTATTTTGTATATTTATTTTAATACAAATTTAATTATATTATGTATATTTTTGTAAAAATATGCGTTATTATTTGGGTATTTTGCATCTTTATTTTCATACAAATTTACATTATTTTATTGATATTCTGTTTATTTATTTTGATACGATTTTACATTATTCTATGTGTATTTTGTATATATATTTTTATACACATTTACATTTTTTAATGTATATTTTGTATATATATTTTATATAAATTTACGCTATTTTATGTGTATTTGTTTATATATTTTCATACAAATTTACAATATTTGATGTATAATTTGTATATGTATTTCAATACAAATTTGTATTTTTTATATATTTTTATACAAATTTTAGTTATTTTATTTGTATTTTGTATATATATTTTCCTACAAATATACATTCTTTTAGTGGAATTTTGTTCATTTATTTTCATAAGAATTTACATTATTTTATGTGTATTTTGTATATATATTTTTCTACGTATTTACATTATTTTATGTGTATTTTTTATATATATTTTCATAAAAATTTACGTTATTTTATTGTGTGTATTCGTATATGTTTTGATACAAATTTACATTATTTAATGTTTATTTTGCATATCTATTTCAATATAAATTTACCTTATTGTATGTGTATTTTGTATATTTATTTTAAAACAAATTTAATTATTATATGTGTATTTTGTATATATTTTCTTATACGTATTTAATTCATTTAATGTGTATTTTGTATATATATTTTTATAGTAATCTACGTTATTTTATGTGTATTCGTATATATATTTTGAAGCAAATTTACATTGTTTTATATGTATTTAGCATATCTATTTCAATATAAATCTACCTTATTATATGTGCATTTTGTATATTTATTGTAATACAAATTTAAATATTTTATTATTTTGGTATATATTTTTTTTTTAAAAGAGTTTTATATAATTTAAAATATTTTATGTGTATTTTGTATATCCATTTTCATACAAATATTCATTTTTTATTGATATTTTGTTTATTTATTTTGACGCGAATTCACATTATTTAATGTGTATTGTGTATATATATTTTTATACGTATTTACGTCATTTCATGTGTATTTTGTATATATATTTCTATAGAAATATATGTTATTTTATGAGTATTCGTATATATATTTTGAAACAAATATACATTGTTTTATGTGCATTTTGCATATTTTTTCAATATAAATTTACCTTATTGTACGTGCATTTTGTATATTAATTTTAAAACAAATTTAATTATTCTATGTGTATTTTTGTATATGTATTTTCATAAAAAAATGCTTTATTTTATGGTTATTTTGCATCTTTATTTTCATACAAATTTACATTATTTTATTGATATTCTGTGTGTTTATTTTGATACGATTTTACATTATTCTATGTATATTTTGTATATATATTTCATACAAATGAACGTTATTTTATGTGAATTTGTTTTCATTTCATACAAATTTACATTATTTTATGTTTTTTTTGTACATGTATTTAAATACAAATTTAACTAATTATATGTGTATTTTGTATATCTATTTTCATACAAATTGAAATTAATTTTGTGTATTTTTGTATATATTTTTATTCAAATTTTCGTAATTTTATGTGTATTTTGTATATTTATTTTCCTACAAATATACGTTCTTTTATCGGAATTTTATATATTTATTTTGATACGAATTTTCATTTTTTTAGGTGTATTTGATATATATTTTTATACTTATTTACATAATTTTATATGTATTTTGAATATATATTTTCATAGAAATTTACTCTATATGTATATGTATAGAAAATACACATGAAATAATCTAAATTCGTATCGAAATAAATGAACAAAATACCGATAAAATAATGTAATTTTGAATGAAAATATATATAGAAAATACACATAAAATAACGAAAATACAAATAAATATATACATATAAAATGATTTGAATTTGAATGAAAATAGATATAAAAATAAACATAAAATAAGGCAAATTTGTAATGAAATATATATACAAAATATACATAAAATAATGTAGATTTGTTTCAAAATATATATACGAATACACAAAAAATAACGTAGATTTCTATAGAAATATATATAAAAAAAAAACATGAAATGATGTAAATACGTATAAAAATATATATACAAAATACACATTAAATAATGTAAATTCGTGTCAAAATAAATAAGGAAAATATCAATAAAAGAATGTGTATTTGTATGAAAATACATATACAAAATACACATAAAATAACGTAAATTTGTATAAAACTATATAAAAATACACAAAAATAAATTAAATTCGTATGAAAATAAATATACAAAATACACATAAAATTAGGTAAATTTGTATAGAAATACATATACAAAATACACATAAAATAATGTAACTTTGAATGAAAATATATAAACAAATACACTTAAATTAACGTAAATTTGTATAAAATATATATACAAAATACTCATTAAATAATGTAAATATGTATAAAAAATATATATACAAAACACAAATAGAATAATGTAAAATCGTATCAAAATAAATGGACAGATTGTAAAGAAAATAATGTAAATTTGTATGAACATAAAGATGCAAAATACCCATAAAATAACGCATTTTTTAAAAATATACAAAATACACATGAAAGGATGTAAATACGTATAAAAAATATATATACAAAATACACATTAAATAATGTTAATTCGAGTCAAAATAAATAAACAAAATATCAATAAAAGAATGTGTATTTGTATGAAAATAAATATACAAAACACAAATAAGATAACATAAATTTGTATAAAACTATATACAAAAATACACAAAAATAATTTAAATTTGTATGAAAATAAAAATACAAAATACACATAAAATTAGGTAAATTTGTATTGAAATACATATACAAAATACACATAAAATACTGTAAATTTTAATGAAAATACATAAACAAATACACTTAAAATAACGTAAATTTGTATAAAAAAAATATATAAAACACAAATAGAATAATGTAAAATCGTATCAAAATAAATACACAGAATATTAATAAAACAATGTAAATTTGTATGAAAATAAAGATGCAAAATACCCATTAAATAACGCATTTTTTATAAAAATATATATACCAAAATACACATGAAAAAATTAATTTGTATTAAAATAAATATACAAAATACACATACAATAAGGTAAATCTGTATTGAAATAGATATGCAAAATACATATAAAACAATGTAGATTTGTTTCAAAATATATATACGAATACACATAAAATAACGTAGATTTGTATAAAAATATATATACAAAATACACATAAAATGAAGTAAATACGTATAAGAAAATGTATACAAAATACACATAAATAATGTAAATTCGTATCAAAATAAATAAACAAAATACCAATAAAAGAATGTGTATTTGTATAAATATAAATATACAAAATACACATAAAATAACGTAAATTTGTATAAAACTATATACAAAAATACACAGATGTAATTAAATTCGTATGAAAATAGATATACAAAATACAGATAAAATAAGCTAAATTTGAATTGAAATGTATATACAAAATACATAAAATAATGTAAATTTGTATCAAAATATTTATAAAAATACATGTAATAACGTAAATTTGTTTAAAAATATATAAACAAAATACACATTAAGTAATGTAAATACGTATAAAAAATATGTACAAAATACACATATAATCATGTAATTCGTATCAAACTAAATAAACAAAATATCAATAAAATAATGTAAATTTGTATGAGAAAACATATACAAATACATAAAAAATAACGCTAATTTCTATAAAAATATATGTCCAAAAATGAACGTAAAATAAAGTAACTTTGGATTAAAATATATATACAAAACACACATTAAATAATGTAAATGCGTACGTAAAATAACCTAAATTTGTATAAAACTATATACAAAAATACACAAAAATAATTTAAATTTGTCTGAAAAGAAATATACAAAATACACATAAAATTAGGTTAATTTGTATTGAAATAAATATACAAAATACACATAAAATAATATAAATTTGAAAGAAAATATAAACAAATACACATATAATAACGTAAATTTGTATGAAATATATATACAAAATACACATTAAATAATGTAAATATGTATAAAAAATATATACAAAACACAAATAGAATAATGTAAAATCGTATCAAAATATATACACAGAATATTAATAAAATAATATAAATTTGTATGAAAATGAAGATGCAAAATACCTATAAAATAACGCATTTTTTTTATAAAATTATTGATACCAAAATACACATAAAATATTTGAACTTGTATTAAAATAAATATACAAAATGCACATACAATAAGGTAAATTTGTATTGAAATAGATATGCAAAATACATATAAAATAAAGTAAATTTGTTTCAAAATATATATACGAAATCACATAAAATAACGTAGATTTCTATAAAAATACATATACAAAATACACATAAAATTAAGTAAATACGTATAAAAAAATGTATACAAAATACACATAAAATAATGTAAATTCGTATAAATGTAAATAAACAATATACCTATAAAAGAATGTGTATTTGTATAAATATAAATATACAAAATGCACATAAAATAACGTAAATTTATATAAAACTATATACATAAAATAACGCAAATTTCTATAAAAATGTATGTACAAAAATGAACATTAAATAAATTTGCATAAAAATATATATACAAAACACACATTAGATAATGTAAATGAGTATAAAAATATGTATACAAAATACCTATGAAATAATCTAAATTCGTATCGAATTAAATTAAGAAATACCAATAAAATAATGTAATTTTGGATGAAAATATATAAACAAAATACACATAAAATAACCTAAATACAAATACAAATATACACATAAAATAATTTAAAATTGAATGAAATAAATATACAAAATAAACATAAATTATGGTAACCTAAAGATAACCTAAGATAACCTAAATACAAATACAAAAATACACATTAAATAATTTAAAATTGAATGTAATAAATATACAAAATAAACATAAAATAAGGTAAATTTGTAATAAAATATATGTAAGAATACACATAAAATAATATAAATTTGTATGAAAATATATATGCAAATACACATAAAATAACATGAATTTGTATAAAATTTGTTTCAAAATATATACGAATACACACAATAAAATAACGTAAATTTTTATGAAAATGTATATATAAAATACACAAAATATTTTAAATACGTAGAAAAATATATATACAAAATACACATAAAATAATGTAAATTCGTAAAAAATTAAATACACAAAATTCCAATAAAAGAATTTATATTTGTAGGAAAATATATATACAAAAAACAAATAAAATAACTAAAATTAGTATAAAAATATATACAAAAATATACAAAAATAATTTTAATTTGTTTGAAAATAGATATGCAAAATACACATAAAGCAAATTTGTATTGAAATACATATACAAAACTCACATAAAATAATGTAAATTTGTATGAAAATATATAAACAAATACATATAAAATAGCGTAAATTTGAATAAAATATATATACAAAATATACATTAAATATTTTAAATATGTATAAAAATATATTATATTATATATATTTTTATTGATATTTGCGTTATTTATGTGTATTTTGTATATGTTTTCTCATAGAAATTTACATTATTTTATTGGTATTTTGTCTATTTATTTTGATACGAATTACATGATTATTTGTGTATTTTGTACATTTTTTTATACGTATTTACATTATTTAATGTGTATTTTGTTTATATATTTTTATACAAATTTACGTTATTATATGTGTATTTGTATAAGTATTTTGATACAAATTTACATTATTTTATGTATTTTGTATATATATTTCAATTCAAATTTAGTTTATTTTATGTTTATTTTGTATATCTATTTATTTTAATACAAAATCAAATATTTTATGTTTTTTCGTTTATATATTTTTTTAAAAAAATGCGTTATTTTATGGGTATTTTGCATCTTAATTTTCATACAAATTTACATTACGATTTTACATTATTTTATTTGTGTTTTGTATATATTTTTTCATACATATTCACATTATTTAATGTGTTTTTTGTATATATATTTGATACAAATTTACATTATTTTAAGTCTAGATGTTTATATATTTTCATTCAAATTTACATTATTTTATGTGTATTTTGTATATGTATTTCAATACAAATCTACCTAATTTTACATGTATTTTGTATATTTATTTTCATACAAGTTTAAATTTTTTTGTGTATTTTTGTATATAGTTTTATACAAATTTAGGTTATTTTATGTATATTTTGTATATATATTTTCATACAAATACACATTCTTTTCATGATATTTTGTTTATTTATTTTGACACGAATTAACAATATTTAATGTGTATTTTGTATATATATTTTTATACGTATTTACATTATTTCAAGTGAATGTTGTATATATATTTCTATAGAAATCTGCGTTATTTTATGTCTATTCGTATATAAATTTTGAAACAGATTTACATTGTTTTATGTGTATTTTGCATATTTTTTCAATGCAAATTTACCTTATTGTATGTGCATTTTGTATATTAATTTTAATACAAATTTGATTAATATATGTGTATTTTTGTATATGTATTTTTATAAAAATATGCTTTATTTTATGGTTATTTTGCATCTTTATTTTCATACAAATTTACATTATTTTATTGATATTCTGTGTATTTATTTTGATATGATTTTACATTATTCTTCCTGTATTTTTTATATATATTTTATATAAAATGTATTTGTTTTCATTTCATACAAATCTACATAGTTTTATGTGTTTTTTGTACATGTATTTAAATACAAATTTAACTAGTTATATGTGAATTTTGTATATCTATTTTGTATGTATATTTTCATAGAAATTTACTCTATTTTATGAGTATTCGTATATATATTTTGATACAAATTTACATTATTGATGTGTATTTTGCATATCTATTTCAATACAAATTTACTTTATTGTACGTGCATTTTGTATATTTATTTTAATACAAGTTTAATTATTTTATATGTATTTTTGTATATATATTTTTATGCAAATATGCGTTATTATATGAATATTTTGCATCTTTATTTTCATACAAATTTACATTATTTTATTCATATTCTCTTTATTTATTTTGATACGATTTAACATTATTCTATGTGTATTTTGTATATATTTTTTTATACATATTTACATTATATAATGATCATTTTGTATATATTTTTTATCCAAATTTATATTATTTTATGTGTATTTGTTTATATATTTTCATACATATTTACATTATTTTATGTGTATTTTTTATATATATTTTTCTACGTATTTAAACTATTTTATGTGTATTATATATAAACATTTTCATAAAAAAATTACTTTATTTTATTTTGTCTATTCTTATATAAATTGAAACAAATTTTATACAAATTTATGTTATTTAATGTGTATTTGTATATATTTTCATACAAATTTATATTATTTCATGTGTATTCTTTTTTATATTTTATTACAAATTTACCTTATTTTATGTATATTTTGTATATTTATTTCATTCAATTTTAAATTATTTAATGTATATTTGTATTTGTATTTAGGTTATTTTATGTGTGTTTTCTATATATATTTTCATCCAAAATTACATTATTTTATTGTTATTTTCTTAATTTAACTCGATACGAGTTTAGATTATTTCATAGGTATTTTGTATACATATTTTTATACTCATTTACATTATCTAATGTGTGTTTTGTATATATTTTTTTATGCAAACTAATTTTATGTGCATTTTTGTACATATATTTTTATAGAAACTTAAAACGTTATTTTATGTGTATTTTGTATATATTTTCTCATACAAATTTACATTATTTAATTATTTTTTTGTTTATTTATTTTGATACGAATGACTTGATTATTTCTGTATTTTGTAAATATTTTTTTATACGTATTTACATTACTTAATGTGTATATTGTTTATATATTTTTTTACAAATTTTCGTTATTATATGTGTATTTGTTAAAAAATATTTTGAAACGAATTTAGTTTACTTTATGTATTTTGTATATATATTTCAATTCAAATTTAGCTTATTTTGTGTGTATTTTGTATATCTATTTTCATACAAATCTAATTACTTTTGTGTATTTTTGTATATAGTTTTATACAAATTTACGTTATTTTATGTGCATTTTGTATATTTATATTTATACAAATACACATTCTCTTATTGGTATTTTGTTTATTTATATTTATACGAATTTACATTATTTTATGTGTACTTTGTATACATTTTTGATTCGTATTTATTAATTTTATTTGTATTTTGTATATATATTTATAGAACTCTACGTTATTTTATGTGTATTCGTATATATATTTTGAAACAAATTTACATTGTTTTATATGTATTTTGCATATCTGTTTCAATACAAATTTACCTTATTGTATGTGCATTTTGTATATTTATTTTAATACAAATTCAAATATTTTATGTGTATTTTGGTATATATAATTTTATAAAAAATGCGTTATTTTATAGGTATTTTGCATCTTAGTTTTCATACAACTGTTCATTATTTTATTAATATTCTGTGTATATATTTTGATACGATTTTATATTATACTATTTGTGTTTTATATATATTTTTTTATACATATTTTCATTATTTAATGTGTATTTTTATATATATTTTATACAAATTAACGTTATTTTAAGTGTATTTTATATATGTATTTAAATACAAATTTACCTAATTTTATGTGTATTTTGTATATTTATTTTCATACAAATTTAAATTATTTTTGTGTTTTTTTGTATATACATATAGAGTAAATTTCTATGAAAATATATATTCAAAATACATATAAAATTATGTAAATAAGTAAAAAAATATATATTAAATACACCTAAAAAAATGAGAATTCGTATCAAAATAAATAAACAAAATTCCGATAAAAGAACGTATATTTGTAGGAAAATAAATATACAAAATACACATAAATTACGAAAATTTGAATAAAAATATATACAAAAAAACAAAAAAAATAAATTTCAATTTGTATGAAAATAGATATACAAAATACACATATAATTAGTTAAATTTGTATTTAAATACATGTACAAAATACACATAAAATAATGTAAATTTGTACGTTCTTTTATCGGAATTTTCTTTATATATATATTTTTATACTTTTTTCCATAATTTTATATGTATTTTTAAAATATATTTTCATAGAAATTTACTCTATTTTATATGTATTCGTATATATATTCTGATACAAATTAACATTATTTATGTGTATTTCGCATATCTATTTAAATACAAATTTTCTTTATTGTATGTGCCTTTTGTATATTTATTTTGATACAAATTTAATTATTTTATGTGTGTTTTTGTATATATATTTTTAAACAAATATGCGTTATTATATGGGTATTTTGCATCTTTATTTTCATACAAATTTACATTATTTTATTGATAGTCTGTTTATTTATTTTGATACGATTTTACGTTATTCTGTGTATTTTGTATACATATTTTTAGACATATTTACATTATTTAATGTATATTTTGTACATACATTTTATGGAAATTTACGTTATCTTATGTGTATTTGTTTATATAGTTTCAGACATATTTACATTATTTTATGTGTATTTTGTATATGTATTTAAAAAAAAATTGCCTTTCATGTGTATTTTGCATATCTACTTTCAAACAAATTTAAATTATTTTTGTGTATTTTTGTATATATTTTTATACAAATTTTTGTTATTTTATTTGTATTTTGTATATATATTTTTCTACAAATATACATTCTTTTAGAGGAAATTTTGTTTATTTATTTTGATACGAATTTACATTATTTTATGTGTATTTTGTATATATATTTTTCTATGTATTTACATTATTTAATGTGTATTTTGTATATATATTTTCATAAAAATTTACGTTATTTTATTGTGTGTATTCGTATATATTTTGATACAAATTTACTTTATTTTATGTTTTTTGCATATCTATTTCAATAAAAATCTACCTTATTGTATGTGTATTTTGTATATTTATTTTAATACAAATTTAATTATTTTATGTGTATTTTTGTATATATATATTTTTTTAAATATGAGTTATTTTATGGGTATATTGCATCTTTAATTTTATAAATTTTTACATTGCGTACATATAAAATAATACAAATTTAATTATTCTATGGTAAATTTGTTTCAAAATATATATACGATTACACATAAAATAACGTTGATTTCTATAGGAATATATATACAAAATACACATTAAATACTGTAAATTCGCGTCAAAATAAATAAACAAAATGTCAATAAAAGAATGTGTATTTGTATGATACATTTTCTTATACGTATTTACTTCATTTTATGTGTATTTTGTATATATATTTTTATACAAATCTACGTTATTTTATGTGTATTTGTATATATATTTTGAAACAAATTTACATTGTTTTATATGTATTTTGCATATATATTTCAATACAGATTTACCTTATTGTATGTGTATTTTGTATATTTATTTTAATACAAATTAATTTTTTCATCTGTTTTTTGGTATATATATTTTTATAAAAAATGCGTTATTTAATGGGTATTTTGCATCTTTATTTTCATACAACTTTACATTGTTTTAATAACATTCTGGTATTTATTTTGATACGATTTTACATTATTCTATTTGTGTTTTGTATATATTTTTTTATACATATTTACATTATTTAATGTGAATTTTCTATATTTTAAAACAAATTTACGTTATTTTATGCGCATCTGTTAAAATATTTTCATACAAATTTACATTATTTTATGTATTTTGTATATATATTTCAATACAAATTTAGTTTATTTTATGTATATTTTGAATATCTATTTTCATTCGTATCAAAATAAATAAACAAAATAGCAATAAAATAATGTAAATTTGTATGAAACATATACAAAACACATAAAATAACGCAAATTTCTAAAAAATATATGTACAAAATGCACATAAAATAAAGTAAATTTGCATAAAAATATATATACAAACAAAAATTAAATAATGTAAATGCGTACATAAAATAACCTAAATTTGTATAAAACTATATACAAAAATACACAAAAATATTTAAAATTTGTATGAAAAGAAATATACAAAATACACATTAAATTAGGTAAATTTGTATTGAAATACATATACAAAATACACATAAAATAATGTAAATTTGAATGAAAATATATAAACAAATACACTTAAAATAGCGTAAATGTGTATAAAATATATGCAAGATACACATTAAATAATGTTAATGTGTATAAAAAAATATATACAAAAAAAATAGAATAATGTAAAACCCTATCAATATAAATACACAAAATATCAATAAAATAATGTAAATTTGTATGAAAAGAAAGATGCAAAATTCCCATAAAATAGCGCATTTTTTAAAAAATATATATACCAAAATACACATAAAATATTTAAATTTGTATTCAAATAAATATACAAAATGCATATACAGTAAGGTAAATATGTAATGAAAGAGATATTAAAAAATACATATAAAACAAATTAAATTTGTTTTAAAAATATATATACGAATACACATAAAATAACGTAGATTTCTATAGAAATATATATACAAAATACACATGAAATTATGTAAATACGTATAAAAATATATATACAAAATACATATCTAGGTAAATTCGTGTCAAAATAAATAAACAAAATATCATGAAAAGAATGTGTATTTGTATGAAAATAAATAATAGATAATAAATTTGTATGAAATATATATGCAAGATACACATTAAATAATGTATATATGTATAAAAAAACATATATATACAAAATAAACATCAAATGATGTAAACACGTATAAAAAATATATATATAAAATATACATTAAATAATGTAAATTCGCGTCAAAATAAATAAACAAAATATCAATAAAAGAATGTGTATTTGTATGAAAATAGATAAACAATATACACATAAAATCACCTAAATTTGTATAAAACTATACAAAAATACACAAAAATAATTTTAATTTGTATGAAAATAAATATACAAAATACACATAAAATTAGGTAAATTTGTATTGAAATACATTTACAAAATACACATAAATTAATGTAAATTTGAATGAAAATATATAAAGAAATATACTTAAAATAACGTAAATTTGTATAAAATATATATAAAAAATACACATTAAATAATGTAAATATGTATAAAAAAATATATACAAAACACAAATAGAATAATATAAAATAGTATCAAAATAAATACACAGAATATTAATAAAATAATGTAAATAAACATAGAAGAATTAAATTTGTATTAAAATTAATATACAAAATGCACACATACAATAAGGTAAATTTGTATTGAAAAAAACGCAAAATACAAATAAAACAGTGTAAATTTGTTTCAAAATACATATACGAATACACATAAAATAACGTGTATACTGTATATCTATTTTCATAGAAATACACATTCTTTTATTGATATTTTGTTTATTTATTTTGACGCGAATTTACATTATTTAATGTGTATTTTATATATAAATTATATATTTTTATACGTGTTTACATCATTTGATGTGTATTTTGTATATATATTTCTATAGAAATCTACGTTGATTTATGAGTATTCGTATATAGATTTTGAAATAAATTTACACTGTTTTATGTGTATTTTGCATATTTTTTCAATACAAATTTACCTTATTGTATATGCATTTTGTATATTAATTTTAATACAAATTTAATTATATGTATTTTTGTATTTGTATTTTATAAAATATGCCTTATATTATGTGTATTTTTCATATTTATTTTCATACAAATTTACATTATTTTCTTTATATTCTGTTTATTTTTTTTTAAACAATTTTACATTATTCTATGTGTATTTTGTATATCTATTTTTATACGTATTTACTTAATTTTATGTGTATTTTGTATATATATTTTTATAGAAATCTACGTTATTTTATGTGTATTCGTATATATATTTTGAAAGAAATTTACATTGTTTTATATGTATTTTTGCATATCTCTTTCAATACAAGTTTACCTTATTGTATGTGCATTTTGTATATTTATTTCAATACAAATTTAAATATTTTATGTGTATTTTGGTATATATATTTTTATAAGAAATGCGCTATTTGATGGGAATTTTGCATCTTTATTTTCATACAAATTTACATTATTTTATTAATGTTCGGTGTATTTATTTTGTTACGATTTCACATTATTCTATTTGTTTTTTGTATATTTTTTTTTATACATATTTACATTATTTAATGTGTATCTTGCATATATAGTTCATAAAAATTTATTATCTATTATTTATTTTCATGCAAATACACATTCTTTTCATGATATTTTGTTTATTTATTTTGACACGAATTTACCTAGATATGTATTTTGTATATATATTTTTTATACATATTGTAGTATTATGTTTAAGACTTCTCATATATATATATATATATATATATATATATATATATATATATATATATATATATATATATATATATATATATATATATATATATATATATATATATATATATATATATATATATATATATATATATATATATATATATATATATATATATATATAGAGAGAGAGAGAGAGAGAGAGAGAGAGAGAGAGAGAGAGAGAGAGAGAGAGAGAGAGAGAGAGAGAGAGAGAGAGAGAGAGAGAGAGAGAGAGAGAGAGAGAGAGAGAGAGAGAGAGAGAGAGCCTCAAACCTACGCCTCCATCTTCCTACAGGGTCAGATTAGTGCAGTCCAGCCTTATAATATCATATTACCTTCTAGCCTCTCTGCAGCACATAACACCTTTTGATTCCCTAGCATTGAGCCAGAGAGTGCCTCCTTTCTACTGCTGGATCTTGCTAGAGGATCAGATAAGTGCAGTCCAGCTTTTCACTAGCATAGTTATAACACCTCCAAGCCTCTCTGCAGCAGATGACACCTTTTGATTCCGTAGCACGGAGCCAGTGAGTGCCACCTTCCTACACCTTCACTTTCCTACTGGGTCAGATTACTGCAGTCCAACATTTCAGTAGCATAGTTATAAGACCTCCAAGCCCCTCTGCAGCACATGCAACCTTCTGATTCCCTAGCACAGAGCTTGAGAGTGCCACGTTCTTACTGTTTCACCTTTTATCAGGGTCAGATTAGTATAATCCAGGCTTTCACTAGCATAGTTATAACACCTTTAAGCCACTCTGCAGCACATGACACCTTTTAATTCCTGACAACTGAATTAGAAAGTGCCTCATTCCTATAGTTACACCTTACTACAGGGTCAGATTAGTCCAGTCCAGCCTTTCACTAGCATAGTTATAACACCTCCAAGCCTCTCTTCACCAAATGACACCTTCTAATTCCTTAGCACTGACCTTGAGAGTGGCACCTTCCTACAGGGTCAGATTTGTGCAGTCCAGCCTTTCATTAGCATAGTTATAACACCTCAAAGCCTCTCTGCAGCCCATGACACCTAATTCCTTAGCACTGAGTCAGAGAGAGCCACCTTCCTACACCTCCACCTTCTTACAGGGTCAGATTAGTGCAGTCCAGCATTTCACTAGCATAGTTAAAACACCTCCAAGCTTCTCTACAGCACATGACACCTTCTGATTCCCTAGCACAGAGCTTGAGAGTGCCACCTTCCTACACCTTCACCTTCCTACAGGGACAGATTAGTGCAGTCCAGCCTTTCACTATCATAGTTATAACACCTTCAAACAGCTCTGCAGGACATGACACCTTCTAACTCCTTTGCATAGAGCCAGAGAGTGCCTCCTTCCTACAGTTGCATCTTCCTACAGGGACAGATTAGTGCAGTCGAGCCTTATAATATCATACTACCTTCAAGCCTATCTGCAGCACATGACATCTTTTGATTCCCTAGCATTGAGCCAGAGAGTGCTTCCTTCCTACAGGTGGATCTTGCTACAGGGTCAGATAAGTGCAGTCCAGCCTTACACTAGTGGGGTTATAACACCTCCAAGCCTCTCCGCTGCAAATGAAACCTTCTGATTCCCTAACACTGAGCCAGAGTGTTCCACCTTCCTACACCTTCACCTTCCTACAGTGTCAGATTAGTGCAGTCCTGCCTTTCACTAGCATAGTTATAACACCTCCAAGCTTCTCTGCAGCAGATGCCACCTTTTGATTCCCTAACACAGAGCCTGGGAGTGCCACCTTCCTACACTTTCACTTTCCTACAGGGTCAGATTAGTGCAGTCCGGCCTTTCACTAGCATAATACTAACACCTCCAAGCCTCTCTGCAGCACATGACACCTGATTCCTTAGTACTGACCCAGAGAGTGCCACCTCCCTTCACCTTCACCCTCTTACAGGACCAGTTTAGTGCAGTCCAGCCTTTTACTAGCATAGTAATATCATATCCAAGCTTCTCTGCAGCACATGACACCTTCTGATTCCCTAGCACTGAGCCAGAGAGTGCCACCTTCCTACACCTTCACCTTCCTAGATGGTCAGATTAGTGCTGTCCAGTTTTTTACTAGCATTGTTATAACACCTCAAAGTCTCTCTGTAGTACATGACACCTTCTGATTCCCTAGCACTGAGCCAGAGAGTGCCACATTCCTACACCTTCACCTTCCTACAGGGATTAGATTAGTGCAGTCCAGTTTTTTACTAGCATAGTTTTAACACCTCAAAGTCTCTCTGTAGTACATGACGCCTTCTGATTCCCTAGCACTGCGCTTGAGAGTGCCACATTCCTACACCTTCACTTTCCTACATGGACAGAGTAGTGCAGTCCAGTCTTTCACTACCATAGTGCTAACACCTCCAAGCCTCTCTGCAGCACATGACACTTTCTGATTCCCTAGCACAGAGCCAGAGAGTGCCACTTTCCAAAAGGGTCAGATTAGTGTAGTCGACCCTTTCATTAGCATAGTTATAACACCTCCAAGCCTCTCAGCAGCACATGACACCTTCTAATTCTCTAGCACTGAGCTTGAGAGTGCCACCTTCCTCAACCTTCTCCTTCCTACAGAGTTAGATTTGTGCAGTCCAGCCTTTCACTAGCATAGGTGTAACACCTCCAATACTCTCTGCAGCACGTGACACCTTCTGATTCCTTAGCACTGAGCCAGAGAGTGCCACCTACCTACAGTGCCATATGAGTGTAGTCCAGCTTTTCATTAGCATAGTTATAACAACTCAAATGCTCTCTGCAGGTCATGACACCGGATTTCCTTGCAATGAGCCAGAGAGTGCCACCTTCCTACTGCTGCACCGTCCTACAGGGCCAGGTTAGTGCAGTCCAGTCTTTCACTAGCATATTTATAACACCCCCAAGCCTCTCTACAGCACATGACTCCTTCTGATTCCCTACCATAAAGCTTGAGAGTGCCACCTTACTACACCTTCACCTTCTTACAGGGTCAGATTAGTGCAGTTTTGCCTTTCACTAGTTTAGTTATAACACCACCAAGCCTCTCTGCAGCAAATGGCACCTTATTATTCCCAAGCACAGAGCTTGAGAGTGCCACCTTCCTACATCTTCACCTTTCCACATGGACAGATTAGTGCAGTTCAGCCTTTCACTAGTATAGTTAAACCATCTCCACGCCTCTCTGCAGCACATGACACCTTCTGATTCCCTAGCACTGAGCTTGTGAGTGCCACCTTCCTACACCTTCACCTTCCTCTAGGGTCAGACTAGTGCAATCCAGCCTTTCACTAGCATGGATATAACACCTCCAAGCCTCTCTGCAGCACAAGACACCTTCTAACTCACTAAAACTGAGACAGAGGGTGCCACCTACCTAGAGAGCCAAATGAGGCTCTCTGCAGCGCATGACACCTCATAATTCCCAAGCACAAAGCTTGAGAGTGCCACCATCCTACAACTCACCTTCCTACTGGGTCAGACTAGTCAGTCTAGCATTTCACTAACATAGTTATAACACCTCGAAGCTTCTCTGCAGCACATGACACCTTCTGATTCCCTATCACTGAGCCAGAGAGTGACACCTTCCTACAGGGTCAGAATAATGCAGTCGAGCCTTCACTAGCATATTTGTAACACCTCCAAGCCTCCCTGCAGCACATGACACCTTCTGATTCCTTAGCACTGAGACAGATATGGTCACCTTCCTACAGGGTCAGAATAATGCAGTGCAGCCTTCCACTAGCATAGTTATAATACCTCTAAGCTACTCTGCAGCACATGACACCTTCTGATTCCCAAGCACTGAGACAGAAAATGCCACCTTCCTACACCTTAACCTACCTACAGGGTCAGATTAGTGCAGTCCAGCCTTCCACTAGCATAGTTATAACACCTCTAAGCTACTCTGCAGCACATGACACCTGCTGATTCCCTGGCACTGAGACAGAAAATGCCACCTTCCTACACCTTAACCTACCTACAGGGTCAGATTAGTGTAGTCCAGCCTTTCGCTGACATAATTATAACACCACCATGCCACTCTGCAGCACATGACACCTCCTGATTCCCTAGCACTGATCCTGAGAGTGCCACCTTCCTAAAGCTTCTCCTTCCTACAAGGTCAGATTAGTGCAGTCAAGCCTTTCAATAGCATAGTTATAACACCTCAAAGCCTCTCTGCAGCACATGACACTATATATTCCCTAGCACTGAGCAACAGAGTGCCACCTTCCTACACCTTCATTTTCCTACAGGGTCATATTAGTGCAGTCCAGCCTTACACTAGCATAGTTATGACACCTCCAAGCCTCCCTGCAGCACATGACATATGATTCCCTAGCACAGAGCCAGAGAATGCCACTTTCCTACACCTTCACATTCCTACAGGGTCAGATTAGTGTAGTCCAGCATTTCACTAGCATAGTTATAATACATCAAAGCCTCTCTGCAGTACATGACACCTGATTCCCTAGCACAGAGCCAGAGAGTGCCACCTTCCTAAGCCTTCACCTTCCTACAGGGTCAGATTAGTGCAGTCCAGCTTTTACCTAGCATAGTTATAACACCTCCAAGCCTCTCTGCAGCACATGACACCTTCTGACTCCTTAGCACTGAGCCAGAGAGTGCCCCCTTCCTATAGGGTCAGATTAGTGCGGTCCAGCTTTTACCTAGCATAGTTATAACACCTCCAAGCCTCTCTGCAGCACATTACACCTTATGATTCCTTAGCACTGAGCCAGAGCGTGCCACCTCCTTACACCTTCACCTCCCTACAGGGTAAGATTAGCGCAGTCCAGTCTTTCACTAGCAAAGTTATAACATCTCCAAACCTCTCTGCAACACATGAGACCTGACTCCATAGCACTGAGACAGAGAATGCCACCTTCCTACGGGGTCAGATTAGTGCGGTCCAGGCTTTCACTCGTATGGTTATAACACCTCAAAGCTTCTCTGCAGTACATCACACCTTCTGATTCCCTTGCACTGAGCCAGAGAGTGCCACCTTCCGACACATTCACCATCCAACAGGGTCAGATTAGTGCAGTCAAGTCTGTCAGTAGCATAGTTATAAAAACTCCAAGCCTCTCTGCAACACATGACACCTTCTGATTCCCTAGCACTGAGCCAGAGAGTGCCAACTTTCTACAGGGTCAGATTAGTGAAGTCCAGTATATCACTAGCATGGTCATAACACATCCATGTCTATTTGCAGCGCATGACACCTTTTGATTCCCTAGCACTGAACCAGAGAGTGCAACCTCCATACAGGGTCAAAGTAGAGCAGTCCAGCCTTTCACTAGCATAATTATAACACCTTCACACCTCTCTGCAGCACTTGACACATTCTAATTCCTTGGCACTGAATCAGGAAATGCCATCTTCTTAAAGGGTCAGATTAGTGCAGACCAGTATTCATGAGCATAGGTAAAGCACCTTCAATCCACTCTGCAGCACTTGACACCTTCCGATTCCCGAGCATTGAGCTTGAGAGTGCCTTCTTCCTCCACCTTCACCTTCCTACAGGGTCAGATTTGTGCAGTCCAGCTTATCACTAGCATAATTATAACACCTCCAAGCCTCTCTGCAGCACATGACACCTTCTGATTCCCTAGAACTAACCTTGAGAGTGCAACCTTCCTACAGGGTCAGATTAGTGCAGTCCAGCCTTTTACTGGCATAGTTATAACACCTCCAAGCCTTTCTGCAGCAGATGACACCTTCTAATTCCCAAGCACTGCGCCAGAGTGCCACCTTCCTATAGGGTCAGATTAGTGCAGTCCAATATTTACCTATCATAGTTATAACACCTCCAAGCCTCTCTGCAGCACATGACACCTTATGATTCCTTAGCACTGAGCCAGAGTCCCACCTTCCTAAACCTTCACCTTCCTAGAGGCCCAGATTAGTGCAGATATTAGATTTATTATAGTTATTATAGCACCCAAACAACGACAGACACCACCGCCGGGCACACACACACAACAACAAACACCACCGCCGGGTACACACACACAACAACAAACACCACCGCCGGGCACACACACACAAAAACAAACACTACCGCCGGGCACACACACACAACAACAAACACCACCGCCGGGAGCACACACACAACAACAAACACCACCGCCAAGCACACACACACAACAACAAACACCACCGCCGGGAACACACACAACAACAAACACCACCGCCAAGCACACACACACAACAACAGACACCACCGCCGGGCACACGCACACACAACAACAGACACCACCGCCGGGCACACACACACACAACAAACACCACCGCCGGGCACACACACACAACAACAAACACCACCGCCGGGCACACACACACAACAACAAACACCACCGCCGGGCACACACACACAACAACAAACACCACCGCCAAGCACACACACACAAAAACAAACACCACCGCCGGGCACACACACAACAACAAACACCACCGCCGGGCACACACACACAACAACAGACATCACCACCAGGCACACACACAATACAACAGACACCACCGCAGGGAACACACACAACAACAAACACCACCGCCGGGCACACACACACAACAACAAACACCACCGCGGGCACACACACACAACAACAGACACCACCGCTGGGCACAAACACAAAACAACAGACACCACCGCCGGGCACAAACACACAACAACAAACATCACCGCCGGGCACAAACACACAACAACAGACACCACCGCCGGGCACACACACACACAATAAAAGACACCACCGCCGTGCACACGCACACAACAACAAACACCACCGCCGGGCACACACACACAACAACAAACACCACCGCCGGGCACACACACAACAACAAACACCACCGCCGGGCACACGCACACAACAACAAACACCACCGCCGGGACACACACACAAGAGACACCACCGCCGGGCACACACACAACAACAGACACCACCGCCGGGCACACACACACAACAACAGACAACAACAGACACCACCGCTAAGCACACACACAACAAGACACCACCGCCACACACACACAAAAAAAGACACCACCGCCGAGCTCACACACAACAACAGACACCACCGCCGGGCACACACACAACAACAGACACCACCGCCGGCACACACACAACAACAGACACCACCGCCGGGCACACACACAACAACAGACACCACCGCCGGGCACACACACAACAACAGACACCACCGCCGGGCACACACAACAACAGACACCACCGCCGGGCACACACACACAACAACAGACACCACCGCCGGGCACACACACAACAACAGACACCACCGCCAGGCACACACACAACAACAGACACCACCGCCGGGCACACACACAACAACAGACACCACCGCCGGGACACACACAACGACAGACACCACCGCCGAGCAAAAACACACAACAACAGACACCACCGCCGGGCACCAACACACAACAACAAACACCACCGCCGAGCACGCACACACAACAACAGACACCACCGCCGGGCACACACAACAACAGACACCACCGCCGGGCACACACACACAACAACAGACACCACCGCCGGGCACACACACACAACAACAGACACCACCGCCGGGCACACACACACAACAACAGACACCACCGCCGGGCACACACACCAAAAGACACCACCGCCGGGCACACACACAACAACACACACCACCCCCGCGCACACACACAACAACAGACACCATCGCCGGGCACACACACACAACAACATACACCACCGCCGGGCACACACACCACAACAAACACCACCGCCGGGCACACACACACAACAACAGACACCACCGCCAGGCACACACACACAACAACAGACACCACCGCCGGGCACACACACACAACAACAGACACCACCGCTGGGCACACACACCAAAAGACAACACCGCCGTGCACACACACACAACAACAGACACCACCGCCAAGCACTCTCACGCTGCTGGTGCTTTTTCTCTTTCTTCCGCCAAATCTGATTCGTCGTCATTCACTGCTTTTGCTTATTCTGCCGTTGCTTCCTCTTCAGTTTTCATCATTTCTTAATTCCCGCCGTGCACTCACACACAACAACAGACACCACCGCCGAGCACACACACAACAACAGACACCACCGCCGAGCACACACACACAACAACAGACACCACCGCCGCGCCCACACACACAACAACAGAAACAGCCCCCGGCACCACACAACAACAGACACCACCGCCGGGCACACACAACAACAGATACCACCGCCGAGCACACACACAACAACAGACACCACCGCCGGGGACTCACACACAACAACAGACACCACCGCCGGGCACACACACACAACAACAGACACCACCGCCAAGCACTCTCACGCTGCTGGTGCTTTTTCTCTTTCTTCCGCCAAATCTGATTCGTCGTCATTCACTGCTTTTGCTTATTCTGCCGTTGCTTCCTCTTCCGTTTTCATCATTTCTTAATTCCCGTATTTTCTTATACTTTCCTTTCTTCGGTGTATTTTTTCTTAATTTTCTGTTTCCTTGTGTTGTGTAGGCTAGCTATATCGCCTTATGTCAGTGCTGTATGCTGCTCAGGATGAGTCTCCTTCACCCCAGATAAGTCAGCAACCCTACCCAACATACAACAAAAATGCCCTAACGCTTGCCTTGATTAGTTTCCTTTTCTTTAAGTGTTTCTATCACTTAATTCTTTTGTATAATTTTATTTGTATCGTCGTTTTCTTCTCTACATTTTTCTTTATACCGTTTTTTCTTTTTTTTATAGTCGTTTCTTCTGTTTATTTTATTGTATCCTCGTTTTTTCGGTATATTTTTTATACCGTTTTTTTTTTTTTTGTATTGTCGTTTCTTTTGTGTATTTGTTATTTGTATCGTCGTTTCTTCGGTATATTTTTCTTTATAGCGGTTTTTTTTTCATATCATCGTTTCTTCTGTATATTTTTCTTTATACCGTTTTTTTCTATTTTTTGTATCGTCGTTTCTTCGGTGTATTTGTCTTTATACCGTTTCTTCGGTATATTTTCATTATAACGTTTTTTATATGTAGTTTTTGTATCGCCTTTTCTTCTGTGCATATTTCCGTGTATCGTCGTTTCTTCTGTGCATATTTCTGTGTATCTTCGTTTCTTCTGTGCATATTTCTGTGTATCTTCGTTTCTTCTGTGCATATTTCCGTGTATCGCCTTTTCTTCTGTGCATATTTCTGTGTATCGTCGTTTCTTCTGTGCATATTTCCGTGTATCGCCTTTTCTTCTGTGCATATTTCTGTGTATCGTCGTTTCTTCTGTGCATATTTCTGTGTATCGTCGTTTCTTCTGTGCATATTTCTGTGTATCGTCGTTTCTTCTGTGCATATGTCTGTGTATTATCGTTTCTTCTGTGCATATTTCTGTGTATTATCGTTTCTTCTGTGCATATTTCTGTGTATCGTCGTTTCTTCTGTGCATATGTCTGTGTATCGTCGTTTCTTCTGTGAATATTTCTGTGTATCGTCGTTTCTTCTGTGCATATTTCTGTGTATCGTCGTTTCTTCTGTGCATATTTCTGTGTATCGTCGTTTCTTCTGTGCATATTTCTGTGTATCGTCGTTTCTTCTGTGCATATTTCTGTGTATCGTCGTTTCTTCTGTGCATATTTCTGTGTATTATCGTTTCTTCTGTGCATATTTCTGTGAATCATCGTTTCTTCTATGCATAGCTATTTGTGTCGTCGTTTCTTCTGTGCATAATTATTTGTGTCGTCGTTTCTTCTGTGTATATTTCTGTGTATCGTCGTTTCTTCTGTGTATATTTCTGTGTATCGTCGTTTCTTCTGTGCATATTTCTGTGTATCGTCGTTTCTTCTGTGAATATTTCTGTGTATCGTCGTTTCTTCTGTGTATATTTCTGTGTATCGTCGTTTCTTCTGTGAATATTTCTGTGTATCGTCGTTTCTTCTGTGAATATGTATGTGTATCGTCGTTTCTTCTGTGCATATTTATGTGTATCGTCGACTCTTTCATATATTTTCCTGTATACCGTTTCTTCGTTGTATTTTTCTTTGTATCTTTTTTTTGGTGTATTTTTCTGTAGTATCGTTTCTTGGGTAATTTTTTCTCTGGATCGTTCATTTGGTGTATTTTCTTTGTGTTGTTGTTTCATCGGTATATTTTTCTTTACACCGTTTCTTCAGTGTATTATTCTTTGTATCTTTTCTTCGGAGTATTTTTCTTTGATTTTTTTTTGATCTTTGATTTGTTGGTGTCTCTTTTCTTAGTATTGTTTCTTCTGTGTATATTTCTGTGTATCGTCGTTTCTTCAGTGTATTTTTATTTGTATCGTCGTTTTTTCGGTATATTTTTATTTATTCCCTTTCTTAGATATAATTTCCTTTTATCTTTTTTGTATATTTTTCTGTAGTATCGTTTCTTAGGTGTGTATTTTTTATGGAACGTATCGTTTCATTTGGTGTATTTTCCTTTGCTATCTGCCTTCGATGTTATTATTTTTTTTTTTTTTAGTTCCTTGTGTTGTGAAGGCTAGCTATATCTCCTTATCTCGGTGCTGTATGCTGCTCAGGATGAGTCTCCTTCACCCCAGAGAAGTCAGCAACCCTACCCAGCATACAACACTAAAGGCCTTAACGCTTGCCTTGATTCTTTTAATTTTTTTCAAATGTTTATATCGCTTAATTAACGATTTTTTAAACAATATCCTTTTCGATGTATTCTTCTTTGTTCGTTGATTCGGTGTATTTTCCTTTGTATCGTTTCTTTGGTGTATTTTTTCTTACTATCGTTTATGAATTTTCTTTATATCGCCGTTTCTTCGGCATCTTTTTCTTCATACCGTTTTTTCTACGTATTTTTTGTACTGTCGTTACTTCTGTGTATTTTTCTTTGTATCGTCGTTTTTTCTGTATATGTTTCTTTATACCGTTTCTTTGGTGCATTTTTCTTTGTATCGTTTTTGGTGTATTTTTATGTAGTATCATTTCTCCGGTAAAGTTTTCTCTGGACCGTTCATTTGCTGTACGATATTTTTCTTTTTATCGTCGTCTCATCGGTATATTTTTCTTTATACCGTTTCTTCAGTGTGTTGTTCTTTGTATCGCTTCTTTGTGCTATTCTGTAGTATTCGATGCATTTTTCTTTGCTATCCTTCCTTCGGTGTTATTTTTCTTTACTTTGGTGTATTTTTCATTTTTGTATCGTTTCTTTTCTTTGTATCGTTTCTTCGGTATTTTCTTTATATCGTTTCTTTGGTGTATTTTTCTTTGTATCGTTTCTTCGGTATTTCTTTGTCTCGTTTCTTTGGTGTATTTTTCTTTATATCGTTTCTTTGGTGTATTTTTCTTTGTATCGTTTCTTCGGTGTATTTTTCTTTGTATCGTTTCTTTGGTGTATTTTTCTTGTATCGTTTCTTTGGTGTATTTTTTTATCGTTTCTTTGGTGTATTTTTCTTTGTCGTTTCTTTGGTATTTTTCTTGTTTCTTCGGTATATTTTTCTTTGTATCGTTTCTTTGTGTATTTTTCTTTGTATCGTTTCTTTGGTGTATTTTCTTTGTATCGTTTCTTTGTATTTTTCTTTTATCGTTTCTTCGGTGTATTTTTCTTATCGTTTCTTTGGTGTATTTTCTTTGTATTCTTTGGTGTATTTTTCTTTGTTTTTCTTTGTATCGTTTCTTCGATTATTTTTCTTTGTATCGTTTCTTCGATGTATTTTTCTTTGTAACTTTTCTTTGTTTTTGTGTATTGTTTCTTTGGTGTTTTTATCAGTAATATAAATTCTTAGGTGTATTTTTATCGTCGTTTCTTCGTTTTTTTTTCTTTATACCGTTTTATCTCTGTATTTTTTTTTGTATCGTCGTTCCATCGGTATATTTTTTTATACTCTTTCTTCGGTGAAGTTTTATGTTTTACCGTTTCTTAGGTAAATTTTTCTCTGGATCGTTCATTTGATGTATTTTTCTATTCATCGTCGTTTCATCGGTATATTTTTCTTTATACCGTTCCTTCAGTGTGTTGTTCTTTGTCGCGTTTCCTCGGTGTATATTTCTTTGTATCGTTTCTTAGATATATTTTTCTGTAGTATTCTTTCTTCGGTGTATTTTCTTTGCTTTCCTTTCTTCGGTGTTATTTTTCTTTACTTTCCGTTTCCTTGTGTTGTGAAGGCTAGCTATATCGCCTTATCTCGGTGCTGTATGCTGCTCAGGATGAGTCTCCTTCACCCCAGAGAAGTCAGCAACCCTACCCAACATACAACACCAAAGGCCTTAACGCTTGCCTTAATTTTCTCTGGGGGCCTTTTCTTTATGTTATATCATCACTAATTAACGATTTTTTAACAATAGCGTTTTTCGGTGTATTTTCTTTGTTGGTTTTTTCGATGTATTTTTCTTTGTATCGTTTCTTTGGTGTATTTTTATTAGTACCGTTTGTTTTCTTTCAATTGTTTCTTCGGTATATATCTTTTCTTTTTTTTGTATCGTCGTTTCTTCAGTGTATTTTTGTTTGTATTGTTTCATCGTTGTTTTCTTTGTATCGTTGTCGTTTCTTCGGTGTATTTTCTTTGTATCGTTTCTTCGGTGTATTTTTCTTTGCTTCTTCGGTGTTATTTTTCATTTCTTGGTGCTGATGCTGCCCAGTGATGAGTCTCTTCACCCACTGAAGTCAGCAACCCACCCAACATACAACAAAGGGCCTGGCCCTTATGCCATTATTTTTCTTTTCCTTCTTCTTTATATTATTAATATCGTTTTTCGATCTATTTTTCTTGTATCGTCGTTTCTTCGGTATATTTTACGTTATACCATTTCATCAGTGTATTTATTTTTGTATCTTTTCTTCGATGAGTTTTTGTATTTTTTATGTATTTTTCTTTGTATCGTTTCTTCGGTGTATTGTACTTTGTATCGTTTCAGTGTATTGTACTTTGTATCGTTTCTTCGGTGTATTGTACTTTGTATCGTTTCTTCGGTGTATTTTTTTGTATCGTTTCTTCGTGTATTGTACTTTGTATCGTTTCTTCAGGTATTTTACTTTGTATCGTGTCTTCGGTGTATTGTACTTTGTATCGTGTCTTCGGTGTATTTTACTTTGTATCGTGTCTTCGGTGTATTGTACTTTGTATCGTGTCTTCGGTGTATTTTACTTTGTATCGTTTCTTCGGTGTATTGTACTCTGTATCGTTTCTTTGGTGCATTTTTCTTTATCGTTTCTTCGGTATTTACTCTGTATCGTTATCGTTTCTTTGGTGCATTTTTCTGGAGTATCGTTTGTTAGGTAATTTTTTATATGTATCGTTCTTTTAGTGTATATTTCTTTGCATCATCGTCTCATCAGTATAATGTTCTTTGTATCGTTTCTTCGGTGTATTTTTCTTTGAATCGTTTCTTCGGTGTATTTTTTTTTTAAATATCGTTTCTTCGGTGTATTCTTCTTTGGTCTCCATTCTTCGGTGTTATTTTTCTTTACTTTCCGTTTCCTTGTGTTGTGAAGGCTTGCTATATCGCGTTATCTCGGTGCTGTATGCTGCTCAGGATGAGTCTCCCTCACCCCAGAGAAGTCAGCAACCCTACCCAACATACAACACCAAAGGCCTTAACGCTTGCCTTGATGTTTTATTCCTTTTTTTGCTGTGTTTCTATCACTTCTTAATTCCCGATTTTTTTAACAACATCGTTTCCTCGGTGTATTTTTTTTTTTCGTTTTATTTTTTGGGTGTGTGTTTGAATCATCGTTTCTTCAGTTTTTTTTTTTTTTCTTTATACCATTTCTTCAGTGTTTCCGTCGTGGCTGCTGCTCCCTTCGTCGTCGTGGCTGCTGCTCCCTCCCTCGTCGTGGCTGCTGCTCCCTCCCTCGTCGTGGCTGCTGCTCCCTCCCTCGTCGTGGCTGCTGCTCCCTCCCTCGTCGTGGCTGCTGCTCCCTCCCTCGTCGTGGCAGCTGCTCCCTCCCTCGTCGTGGCTGCTGCTCCCTGTCGTCGTGGCTGCTCCTCCTCGTCGTGGCTGCTGCTCCTCCCTCGTCGTGGCTGCTCCCTCCGTCGTCGTGGCTGCTGCTCCTCCTCGTCGTGGCTGCTGCTCCTCCCTCGTCGTGGCTGCTGCTCCTCGTCGTGGCTGCTGCTCTCCTCGTCGTTGCTGCTGCTCCCTTTCTCGTCGTGGCTGCTGCTCCCTTCGTCGTGGTTGCTGCTCCTCCCTCGTCGTGGCTGCTGCTCCCTCGTCGTGGCTGCTGCTCCCTCGTCGTGGCTGCTGCTCCTCCCTCGTCGTGGCTGCTGCCCTCCCTCGTCGTGGCTGCTGCTCCTCCATCATCGTGGCTGCTGCTCCCTCCATCGTCGTTGCTGCTGCTCCATCGTCGTGGCTGCTCCTCCATCGTCGCTGCTGCTCCTCCATCGTCGTTGCTGCTGCTCCTCCCTCGTCGTGCTGCTGCTCCCTCCATCGTCGTGGCTGCTGCTCCTCCCTCGTCGTGGCTGCTGCTCCCTCCATCGTCGTGGCTGCTGCTCCTCCATCGTCGTGGCTGCTGCTCCTCCATCGTCGTGGCTGCTGCTCCCTCCCTCGTCGTGGCTGCTGCTCCCTCCATCGTCGTGGCTGCTGCTTCCTCCATCGTCGTGGCTGCTGCTCCCTCCATCGTCGTGGCTGCTGCTCCCTCCCTCGTCGTGGCTGCTGCTCCCTCCATCGTCGTGGCTGCTGCTCCCTCCCTCGTCGTGGCTGCTGCTCCCTCCATCGTCGTGGCTGCTGCTCCCTCCCTCGTCGTGGCTGCTGCTCCCTCCATCGTCGTGGCTGCTGCTCCCTCCATCGTCGTGGCTGCTGCTCCCTCCATCGTCGTGGCTGCTGCTCCCTCCATCGTCGTGGCTGCTGAACCCTCCATCGTCGTCGTGGCAGCTGCTCCGACCATCGTCGTGGCTGCTGCTCCCTCCATCGTCGTGGCTGCTGCTCCCTCCATCGTCGTGGCTGCTGCTCCCTCCATCGTCGTGGCTGCTGCTCCCTCCATCGTCGTGGCTGCTTTCATTACATGAAAAGAAAGCATATCACACGACATTAAATGAAAAGAAAACATATCACACGACATTACATGAAAAGAAAACATATCACACGACATTATATGGAAATGAAACATATCACACGACATTACATGGAAGGAAAACATATCATACGACATTACATGAAAAGAAAACATATCACACGACATTACATGAAAAGAAAACATATCACACGACATTACATGAAAAGAAAACATATCACACGACATTATATGAAAATAAAACATATCACACGACATTACATGAAAAGAAAACATATCACACGACATTACATGAAAAGAAAACATATCACACGACATTACATGAAAATAAAACATATCACACGACATTATATGGAAAAAAAAAAAAACATATCACACGACATTATACGAAAAAGAAACATATCACACGACATTACATGAAAAAGAAACATATCACACGACATTACATGAAAAGAAAACATATCACACGACATTATATGGAAATGAAACATATCACACGACATTACATGAAAAGAAAACATATCACACGACATTATATGGAAATGAAACATATCACACGACATTATATGGAAATGAAACATATCACACGACATTACATGAAAAGAAAACATATCACACGACATTACATGAAAATAAAACATATCACAAGACATTACATGGCAAGGAAACATATCACACGACATTACATGGAAATGAAACATATCACACGACATTACATGGAAATGAAACATATCACACGACATTACATGAAAAGAAAACATATCACACGACATTACATGGAAATGAAACATATCACACGACATTACATGAAAATAAAACATATCACACGACATTACATGAAAAGAAAACATATCACACGACATTACATGAAAAGAAAACATATCACACGACATTACATGAAAAGAAAACATATCACACGACATTATATGGAAATGAAACATATCACACGACATTACATGGAAAGAAAACATATCACACGACATTACATGGAAATGAAACATATCACACGACATTACATGGAAATGAAACATATCACACGACATTACATGGAAATAAAACATATCACACGACATTACATGGAAATGAAACATATCACACGACATTACATGAAAATAAAACATATCACGACATTATATGGAAATGAAAAATATCACACTACATTACATGAAAAGAAAACATATCACACTACATTATATTTAAATCAACCATATCAGACTAGATTTTATGAAAAGAAAACATATCACACGACATTATATGAAAAGAAAACATATCACACGACATTATATGAAAAGAAAACATATCACACGACATTATATGAAAAGAAAACATATCACACGACATTACATGAAAAAAAAAAACATATCACACGACATTATATGGAGATGAAACATATCACACGACATTATATGGAAATGAAACATATCACACGACATTATATGAAAAGGAAACATATCACACGACATTACATGGAACTGAAACATATCGAACGACATTACATGGAAGTGAAACATATCACACGACATTACATGGAAATGAAACATATCACACGACATTACATGAAAATGAAACATATCACACGACATTATATGGAAATTAAACATATCACACGACATTACATGGAAATGAAACATATCACACGACATTACATGAAAATGAAACATATCACACGACATTATATGGAAATTAAACATATCACACGACATTACATGGAAATGAAACATATCACACGATATTACATGAAAAGAAAACATATTACCTGTTATTATATGGAAATGAAACATATCACACGTCATTACATGGAACTGAAACATATCACATGACATTACATGGAACTGAAACATATCACACGACATTACATGGAAATGAAACATATCACACGACATTACATGAAAATAAAACATAGACACGACATTACATGAAAATAAAACATATCACACGACATTACATGAAAAGAAAACATATCATATGACATTACATGAAAATAAAACATATCACCCGACATTACATGAAAAGAAAACAGATCACACGATATTACTTGAAAAGAAAACATATCACACGACTTTACATGAAAAGAAAACTTATCACACGATATTACTTGAAAAGAAAACATATCACCCGACATTACATGAAAAGAAAACAGATCACACGATATTACTTGAAAAGAAAACATATCACCCGACATTACATGAAAAGAAAACAGATCACACGATATTACTTGAAAAGAAAACATATCACCCGACATTACATGAAAAGAAAACAGATCACACGATATTACTTGAAAAGAAAACATATCACCCGACATTACATGAAAATAAAACATATCACACGACATTACATGAAAAGAAAACATATCACACGACATTACATGAAAAGAAAACATATCACCCGACATTACATGAAAAGAAAACATATCACACGACATTACATGAAAAGAAAACAGATCACACGACATTACATGAAAAGAAAACAGATCACACGACATTACATGAAAAGAAAACAGATCACACGACATTACATGAAAAGAAAACAGATCACACGACATTACATGAAAAGAAAACATATCACACGACATTATATGAAAAGAAAACAGATCACACGATATTACTTGAAAAGAAAACATATCACACGACATTACATGAAAAGAAAACTTATTACACGACATTACATGAAAAGAAAACTTATCACATGACATTATATGAAAAGAAAACATATCACACGACATTACATGAAAAGAAAACATATCACACGACATTACATGAAAAGAAAACTTATCACACGACATTACATGAAAAGAAAACATACCACACGACATTACATGAAAAGAAAACATATCACACGATATTATATGAAAAGAAAACATATCACACGACATTACATGAAAAGAAAACTTATCACACGACATAACATGAAAAAAAAAACTTATCACACGACATTACATGAAAAGAAAACTTATCACACGACATCACATGAAAAGAAAACTTATCACACGACATTACATGAAAAGAAAACATACCACACGACATTATATGAAAAGAAAACATATCACACGACATTACATGAAAAGAAAACATATCACACGACATTACATGAAAAGAAAACTTATCACACGACATTACATGGCAAGGAAACATATCACATGACATTATATGAAAATAAAACATATCACACGATATTACATAAAAATAAAACATATCACACGACATTACATGAAAAGAAAACATATCACACGACATTACATGAAAAGAAAACATATCACACGACATTATATGAAAATTAAACATATCACACGATATTACATGAAAATAAAACATATCACACGACATTACATGAAAAGAAAACATATCACACGACATTACATGAGAAGAAAACATATCACACGACATTACATGAAAAGAAAACATATCACACGACATTACTTGAAAAGAAAACATATCATACGACATTACATGAAAAGAAAACATATCACACGACATTATATGGAAATGAAACATATCACACGACATTATATGAAAAGAAAACATATCACACGACATTACATGAAAAGAAAACATATCACACGACATTATATGGAAATGAAACATATCACACGACATTATATGAAAAGAAAACATATCACACGACATTATATGGAAATGAAACATATCACACGACATTATATGGAAATGAAACATATCACACGACATTATATGAAAAGGAAACATATCACACGACATTACATGGAACTGAAACATATCACACGACATTACATGGAAGTGAAACATATCACACGACATTACATGGAAATGAAACATATCACACGACATTACATGAAATGAAACATATCACACGACATTACAGGGAAATGAAACATATCACACGACATTACATGAAAAGAAAACATATCACCCGTTATTATATGGAAATGAAACATATCACACGACATTACATGGAACTGAAACATATCACACGACATTACATGGAACTGAAACATATCACACGACATTACATGGAAATGAAACATATCACACGACATTACATGGAACTGAAACATATCACACGACATTACATGGAACTGAAACATATCACACGACATTACATGGAACTGAAACATATCACACGACATTACATGGAACTGAAACATATCACACGACATTACATGGAAAGAAAACATATCACACGACATTAAATGAAAATAAAACATATCACACGACATTATATGGAAATGAAACATATCACACGACATTATATGGAAATGAAACATATCACACGACATTATATGAAAAGGAAACATATCACACGAATTTACATGGAACTGAAACATATCACACGACATTACATTGAAATGAAACATATCACACGACATTACATGGAAATGAAACATATCACACGACATTAAATGAAATGAAACATATCACACGACATTACATGGAAATGAAACATATCACACCACATTACATGAAAAGAAAACATATCACCCGTTATTATATGGAAATGAAACATTTCACACGACATTACATGGAACTGAAACATATAACACGACATTACATGGAACTGAAACATATCACACGACATTACATGAAAAGAAAACATATCACACGACATTATATGGAAATGAAACATATCACACGACATTACATGGAAATGAAACATATCACACGACATTATATGGAAAGAAAACATATCACACGACATTATATGGAAATGAAACATATCACACGACATTATATGGAAATGAAACATATCACACGACATTACATGAAAAGAAAACATATCACACGACATTACATGAAAAGAAAACATATCACACGACATTATATGAAAAGAAAACAGATCACACGATATTACTTGAAAAGAAAACATATCACACGACATTACATGAAAAGAAAACTTATCACACGACATTACATGAAAAGAAAACTTATCACATGACATTATATGAAAAGAAAACATATCACACGACATTACATGAAAAGAAAACATATCACACGACATTATATGGAAATGAAACATATCACACGACATTATATGGAAATGAAACATATCACACGACATTATATGAAAAGGAAACATATCACACGACATTACATGGAACTGAAACATATCACACGACTTTATATGGAAATGAAACATATCACACGACAATATATGGAAATGAAACATATCACACGACATTATATGGAAATGAAACATATCACACGACATTACATGGAAATGAAACATATCACACGACATTACATGGAAATGAAAAATATCACACGACATTACATGGAAATGAAACATATCACACGATATTATATGAAAAAAAAACATATCACCCGTTATTATATGGAAATGAAACATATCACACGTCATTGCATGAAACTGAAACACATCACACGACATTACATGGAACTGAAACATATCACACGACATTACATGGAAATGAAACATATCACACAACATTACATGAAAATAAAACACATCACACGACATTACATGAAAATAAAACTTATCACATGACATTATATGAAAAGAAAACATATCACACGACATTACATGAAAAGAAAACTTATCACACGACATTACATGAAAAGAAAACATATCACACGACATTATATGAAAAGAAAACATATCAACCGACATTATATGAAAAGAAAACATATCACACGACGTTACATGAAAAGAAAACTTATCACACGACATTAAATGAAAAGAAAACTTATCACACGACATTACATGAAAAAAACACTTATCACACGACATTACATGAAAAGAAAAGTTATCAAACGACATTACATGAAAAGAAAACTTATCACACGACATTACATGAAAAGAAAACATATCACACGACATTATATGAAAAGAAAACATATCACACGACATTACATGAAAAGAAAACATATCACACGACATTACATGAAAAGAGAACCTATCACACGACATTACATGGCAAGGAAACATATCACACGACATTATATGAAAATAAAACATATCACACGACATTACATGAAAAGAAAACATATCACACGACATTACATGAAAAGAAAACATGTCACACGACATTACATGAAAAGAAAACATATTGTAGCGTGGTAAATAGAGAATAAGAAAATATTAAATTAAATAATTAAATAAATAATTAAAGCTACATCCCTTTTTATGACAACCACTAGGGTTATGATGGTATGTGGTAGCGTGGTAGTTGTCGAGCGCTGGTCCCGGATGTTAAGGCCTCAGGACAAGTGAACACTCGTTCCGAAGTTTGTGACCAGAAGGGCGTTACTTATGTGGTTAATTATGGAAGGTGGGAGGATTTCCGTGGGAACCACTTTTTGAGACAGCATTAAGAAACTGGATGGTGATTATGTACTATGGAGGGGATGTGTGTATGGTTCAGTAATTTCCAATGAGCAGCAAAACAGGCTCCAAATGATAACTCAGTAAGGTTATATATAAATATGTATTTGGTTTATTTGCAAAGGTTAGCGGAGTACTAATAAAAATATGAAAAAAAAATGAATGACCGACAGGCTGTAGGCCTCTAAGCTAGCTAACTACCGGCACAAGGGAGATTTGGGGAATACACAAGAATGCTTAGCTCTAGTTGCTGGATGCGGAGGAGGAGGAGGAGCTGGCGTGAGTGTCGGGCTCGGCAGAGGACGTCCACGATGGGAAGGGGCGGTCCTGGTGCTGGACAGACGGGCGCCGCTTGGTGTGGAGATGGAGCGGCTCGGGTGGTGTGAAGAGGCGGGCGCCCTTTGATGTAGGGAGCAGCTTGGGGCAGTGGTATTGGAGCCCCCAGGACAGTCGAGGGGCAGGTTACCCCGCCATACAAGTTCCCATCCTGTAGTCCGTCTCACCCCGCAGGCCGTGGGTGGTTTTTCGGGGGGGGCGGAGTGGAGAGGTGGACACCGCTCTCAACTCCAACTCGCTGCCTTTCCTTGCTAGGGCTGCTGCTCGTCTACTGCTAGTTCGCCTCACACAGTAGGCCGTGGGTGGTGTGTACGTCCTCCAAGCTTCTGGCTTGCTGCCGTGGTGCTCGTCTCTCCACCTCTCTCCCGCTTCTCGCCCTCTTCCTGCAGCGGTGCTAGTCTCCTCACTTCTCTCCCGCTTCTGGTTTTCTGCAGTGGTGCTTGCCTCCTCAAGTCTACCCCGCTTCTCCTCCTCTTCCTCCTCCTCCTCGCTTACTCATCAGCTTCTCTCCTCCATCACGTGATCTTTTAACCCCGCATTACTGACTCTCTCCCTTCCGGAACATTCTTTTACAATCAAACCCCTACCTATCTAACTAACTAGTTATTGGTTTCTTGGAGGGGTTCGAGGCTTCGAGATGAGGGATTTCAGTAACTCTCGTTCATATATTCGCTCATTCGCTCGCCGTGTTATCTTCTCATAACCTTTTACGCACTTACATTCCTCAGCTACCCATTCACTCTTTCACTCATCCACTCTCACTCACTCACGCTCCCACTCGCTCACACTTACTCACTGTCACTCACCGACTTACTCACATTCTCTCATTCATTCATGCACTCGCTTACACTTACTCTGTTACTCACTGACTTACTCACATTCTCTCGTTCATTCACATTCGGACCGTTACACGGCTCCCTCCTTCCTGAGACTGAAATCCCTTTCTCAAAGTCTCTAACCCATGGGTAACATGTCTAAAAACATTCACATTTCTTCTCTCTCCAAATAAAACATTACATCATATATAAAACATCCTACTAAACATAAAAAGAAATACATTACTAGATTATTTAAGGGTCACAAAAAAAAATTGGTTTTCAATCGCGGCCAACCATATCGTACTACATTATTCCATAATATAGGCACGAGTGCCTTGGGGTCTCATCAGGACCCGGCATCCTGGTAGGGTGTCAGGTGTGTACCTCCCACCTCCTCCTGGCATCCGGGGTTGAGTGGTAGGGCCTTTCCAGCCCCTTTTCCACACCTTCTGCAGGGACCCCAGGTCGTCCCAGATATTCCTGGTGGGGTTGACGAGGTTCTTCTGGGTCCCCATGCTTCCTCGGGTTTCGCTAACCCTGGATGCGGGAGAGATTTCCCAGTGCCACTCTGCACTGCAACAAAGAGGGTTCATTACTGTCCTGCACCGCACAACTCTGTCCCAGGAGCCTACTTAAACTTCCTCTATTAGCCTTCGGGGCGGCCTTCTTTCCCTCGTGGGACGTTGTTCAACTTCGTCCTCATCACTATCGTCCACCGGTGGTACGAGTACTTCCTCCTGTTCGATGAGGATTTGTTCTTTTCCTACATATGGTTTGATTTTTTCGGCCGCACGTTGTATTTGTGTTCCATTGAAAACATTCTCTAGCACATATGTACTTCCATCCCTAAGTATTTCTTTAACTTTGTACGGACCTAACCACTTCACTCCCAACTTCCGCTGTACCGAGGACTCACCTTGTTCCTTTTTCACCCAGACCAAACTGTTAAGTTCTACCCTCTGATTAGTTCTCCCTCGATTAGCCTTGTCTCGCCACTTTTGTGCTCTCTCCCTATTAGTTTCTTTAACCACCTCATGCGCGATTTTTATGTCCGCGTCATCATCGTCTTGTGGTAAGGGCGCACTTACACTTCGTGGCGCGTAACGAGAGAACATTAGGTAGAACGGTTGCTCCCCGGTGGTTTCGTGCACTGCCGCGTTTAAGACTGTCTGGCACTGCCCGAGATAATTTGGCCACCGGTGTGGGTGTCCTCGGCACAACGTAGCTAGGACTGATTTCATTGTTCTGTGCATCCGTTCTGAGATAGAGTTGCCTTGGGGATGGTAAGGAGTGCTGAACACCAACTGGGTGCCCATTCTGGTACATAGGTCTTTGACAATGGTTGCGTGGAACTCGCGCGCATTGTCCGTTAAGAGCACTTTCGGTGCCCCAAAATCTCCCATGTACGTTTGCAAACCCTTCACTACCTCCTCCGCTAACCTTGATCTCATCTTTATAAATTTTACATACCTAGAGTAGTGATCTATAAGCGTCAGGACATATCGATGTCCGCTGTTGCTCGTGTGCATATCTGTGATGTCCATACTAATTCTCTCAAGGGGTTTATTACATGGTGGAAGCTCTTGCCATTGCATTTGAAGGCCCCTAGCAGTTTTGAGTTGCTGACAAGTTATACATTCTTTAATATGTTTTCTCATATCTGCTCTCAAGTTGGGCCAGTAAAAATAGTCTTCTGCCTTGAGGGCAGATTTGAGAAAACCTAAATGACCCGACTCTCTCTCATGTGCAAAACTTAGAGCCTGCCGCCTTAATTCATTTGGTATTACCAGGGTGTACAATATGGTGTTGTCTTTCTTCCTGCGGGTGGAGTATAATATTTCATCCTCGATGTTAAATTGTGCGAGGGTTGCTCTAGGGTATTTTGAGCGTGGGATACATCCTCCCTCTAAATACTGTCTCATCTCCCTCCACCTTGGTTCCTGCATTTGCAGCTGGCTAAACTCTTCTCTTGTTTTCCCAGAAATAACTCACTTTGGCCGCCCTAAGGTCTTATAGGTCTTACTGGGCGACTTAATTGGTCAGCCACCACGTTCTTTTTCCCTGATTTGTAATCAATTGAAAAATGGTAATCCCTCATTTCTAAAATCCACCGATTCATGCGGGGTGATTTAGTTTTTTGCCTAAAGATGGAGACTAGCGGTTGGTGATCTGTCCGCACAAATACTTTCGTGCCCCACAGGAAATGGTGGAACTGGCGACATGCCAATACTATAGCTAAGGCTTCCCTGTCGGTGGTTGAATACCTCATTTCTGCCGGACGAAGCTTTTTGGAAAAATAACCGATGACCCTGGGTAAATTATTATCATCGATTTGCATTAGCACAGCACCCACATGGGTGAGGCTGGCATCTGTTTCTAGGATGAAGCTTCTTGACATATCTGCCCGTCCTAGGATGGGGGCTGCTACTAATTTCCCTTTCAGAGTCTCGAAAGCCTGCTGACACTCTGTTGACCATTCGAATTGTAATCCCTTTTGGGTTAAGTTAGTTAAGGGGGCGGCTAGTTTCGAGAATTGCCCAATGTGTCGTCTGTAAAATGAACACATTCCCAGGAATCTGCGGGTTTCTTTAACGGTTGTTGGGGCTTTCATTTTTTCAATTGCTTCGATGTTTTTAGGGTCCGGTCGATATCCTTCCCGAGAGACTACATGCCCTAAGAATTTGACTTCCTTTTGCCCAATGTTACATTTTGATAGGTTCAACTTGATTCCTACCCCTCCCATGTGCTCGAAGGTCTCATGGAGTCTACTGAGAAGGGTATTAAAGTCAGGTCCACTTATGATCACGTCGTCTAAGTAAGTCTTTATCCATTCCGCCTTTAAGAGGGGTGCAAGGGCGGTTTGTAACTGTCTACTAAAAATAGCTGGGGAGCAAGACAAGCCAAAGGGTAACCTTTTAAATCGGTATAGATTAACCCCCTCAGTAAATGTGGTTAAATCCCGGCTTGGTTCGTCTAAAAGCACTTGATAGTATGCATCTTTCATATCTAAGGTGGCATAGTATTGCTGTCCCGACACTCTCTCTACTAGTTCCTCAAGTTTTGGTAGAGGGTGTATGTCTACAGCTAAATGGGTGTTAACCTTGCGGTAATCTAGGCACATTCTTTTCTCGCCGGACGGTTTACTGACCAGAACTATTGGTGACAACCAGGCGGCGGTAGATGGTTCTATTATGTCTCTCTGCGCTAGGTCCTCTATAATCTCTGCTATTAGCTCCTTTGCTTTTTCTGGGTATCTATAAATGGGGGCCCTGCATGGTACGGGATTCTCGACATTAATGTGGGCTGGGGGCGCTGTTATCAAGCCTAACTCATTTTTGTCTACCATAAATAACAACTCGTGGCGCCGTATTATTTGGAATAATTTATGTTTCTGCTCTTCATCTAAGTGAGTCCAATCTCTTTCGCTTAATATGGTGTTTAATTTGTCTCCTCTGGACATTTTCCCTGGGACCGCGTCATTTTCGGGCCCCATCGACTCACTGATTGTGGTTTTTAAGCATTTTGCCTCCGGAAACTCTTCAAGGTTACTGTTGATTATTTCATAACGTGCCAGGAATACCCCTTGATGTAGTGTTAGGTCTAATTTACTATTATTGATCATTGGGAGGAAGATGGTTTTTTCCTCGGTTACCTCCGTAATGAGAGGCAACCCTCCTTGCACGTTCTTATGTTCCGGGTCAACCACCAGGGTAGTACCAGGTGCTTCATCCACTTTGATTTCCCTCATAGCAGCACTGAAAGGTGGTAATTTTAATTTTGCTCTTAGCCTCACGAAAGCTTTGGCCGGGGAAGATTTGTGGGTGGCAATGGATTGGATCTCTATGTGCGTCACCTTCCCGTAGCGATGTTCATGATATTTAAGTGGGTAGGTGACATTATTCCAGGTAATTTTTTTGTTTCGGTGGTCAAGGGTTAGAGTTATTCTTCCCAGGGCATTCATGCCCAACAACAAGGCTGGTTCTAAGTAATTATCGGGTACGATGGCTAGGGGTACCTCTAAAGGTTGGTTGTCACCAACTATGATGGAAGTAGTGGTTTGCCCTAGGATTCTGAGTTTCTTCCCTGTGATACCCTGTAATTGCGGGATGGTTTTTCCTGTAACTACCTTGAGATTGAGTTGTTGCACCACACTCTCTTTGATTAGTGACATTTCGCTACCAGTGTCGAGCAGGGCCTCTAGCATATGGCTTTTGATGTTGACTGTGATTATTGGGGACCTAGCTTGCGCCAGTCACCGTGTCTGAAAGGTCTTCCTCCCTGGACAACCAGGGTACCCTCTTCGGCAGTTCATCCTCAAACAATCAAAACACGAACCGGGAAGCGGATTCTTAAAACATGACTGCACGTCGTGTTGTGGACCTAGAATACGGGCAGTTCACGTATGTCCTTCTCTCTCGAGGCTGTTTCTTTTGCTTTTCCCACCGCTCTAGTCTGCGCTCGATTCGATCGAGATAGGAGGCTAAGGCGGTAGGTTCAGCCAAGGATTCAGCCTTCGGGGATGTTACTGGTGATGCTCCCGTGCCTGATGCACCAGCTGAAGGAGCGTCGTCCTTCACCATAAAGACACTATCCTTTTTTCTTGCTAGGGCTACTAGTCGTTCCACCTCTAGTTTTTCCATAAAGGTGTCGAGTGGCACGTGATTATCCATATATATTTCTAGCCTGTCTCTACTATCTCGAGGCATTCCCTTTAGCAACTTTGTTTTTATCAACTTTTCCCTCTTGGGGACTTCTCCTGGATTTGATTTTACCTCTAGGAGGGCGAATTTGCATTTAAGTTGGGTGACAAATTCGGTCGCGTCTTCCTCATATGAGTATTTGAGGTCATTTAAGGCGTCGAATACCTTTCCTTTACTTTGATCCGTTAGTTCTTTGATCAGTGATGTCTTGAATTCTTCCCACTCCACCACGGGGCCATGCTTCAGAGTGCTTTGAATGTAAACTGCTAATTCGGCGTCTACTCGACTCAAAGCTATTCTTTTTCGATCTTCCCCCCGTGGGGTGCATTGTTCTATCTGGGAAAGGAATACCTCTAATCTGCCTCCTCCTTCTACTCCCTTCAGGTGTCTTCTCTCAAGGATGGGTATGTCCCTTGGTTTAAGTAGTGGTTTGGTAGGCGAGTCTTCTTGGCTTCTACGTAATCGGTCCACTAATTCTAACATTGATGTTTTTAGAAAATCTACCTCTTCCTCGAGTTCTTCCATTTTCACGGTGTCACCCGCTTGTGGCTCTTTCTTTGACTGTGTTTGTGCCCTAGGGTCTTCTTGATCAGTGTCAGTACGCTGTTGGTCTGGGCAGTGTTCACTTTCCCATGGACCCAGCAAGTCAGCTATCTCTTCCTTTACAGTTTTCTCCATTGTGTCAAAATTTCCTATGTTCCCTCAGTACCAATATTTACAGTTTACAGCGAAGAGAACAATCAAAGCAAACTAATAAAACAAATATTTAAAACCCATAAACTCAAACGAAACCACCTTCGAACACATGAGCAAGGGAGGTTAAGCACTTGTTTGATCGTGATAATTACCGCGCCATTGCAGACTACCACTTTCCACTACCCTGCGAGAGACTCTTACCACGCGCACGCCCCTTCCACCTCCTCCCTTTCCTCCTCATATACTGCCTGAATGCAGTCATCCTCAAAGAAATTCCCGGCTTTTCCTCCCGGGGCACGAAAAATATCTACCTGAATGTCCTGCTCCTCTACCTCCAATTCCCTTTGAATATGACTATGCCCTACAAGTGCTACTCTAAACATGTTCTCTGGTGTTATGAACACCGAGAGAGAAAAACAAGTAAATGCAAAGACAAAAAAAAATGTTAAGTCTGCAAAGCAATAGGGCGACCAACAATCAATCAACAGAAAAAAAACAAAAAAAATATTAATTATACTGTCTAGTTAACTCTGCTTCAACAAGGGGAGGGGGGGAATAGTTCACAGGGAAATCCCACCGCAAAAGCCACCATATGTAGCGTGGAAAATTAGAGAATAAGAAAATATTAAAATAAATAATTAAATAAATAATTAAAGCTACATCCCTTTTTATGACAACCACTAGGGTTATGATGGTATGTGGTAGCGTGGTAGTTGTCGAGCGCTGGTCCCGGATGTTAAGGCCTCAGGACAAGTGAACACTCGTTTCGAAGTTTGTGACCAGAAGGGCGTTACTTATGTGGTTAATTATGGAAGGTGGGAGGATTTCCGTGGGAACCACTTTTTGAGACAGCATTAAGAAACTGGATGGTGATTATGTACTATGGAGGGGATGTGTGTATGGTTCAGTAATTTCCAATGAGCAGCAAAACAGGCTCCAAATGATAACTCAGTAAGGTTATGTATAAATATGTATTTGGTTTATTTGCAAAGGTTAGCGGAGTACTAATAAAAATATGAAAAAAAAATGAATGACCGACAGGCTGTAGGCCTCTAAGCTAGCTGACTACCGGCACAAGGGAGATTTGGGGAATACACAAGAATGCTTAGCTCTAGTTGCTGGATGCGGAGGAGGAGGAGGAGCTGGCGTGAGTGTCGGGCTCGGCAGAGGACGTCCACGATGGGAAGGGGCGGTCCTGGTGCTGGACAGACGGGCGCCGCTTGGTGTGGAGATGGAGCGGCTCGGGTGGTGTGAAGAGGCGGGCGCCCTTTGATGTAGGGAGCAGCTTGGGGCAGTGGTATTGGAGCCCCCAGGACAGTCGAGGGGCAGGTTACCCCGCCATACAAGTTCCCATCCTGTAGTCCGTCTCACCCCGCAGGCCGTGGGTGGTTTTTCGGGGGGGGGGGGCTGAGTGGAGAGGTGGACACCGCTCTCAACTCCAACTCGCTGCCTTTCCTTGCTAGGGCTGCTGCTCGTCTCCTGCTAGCCCGCCTCACACAGTAGGCCGTGGGTGGTGTGTACGTCCTCCAAGCTTCTGGCTTGCTGCCGTGGTGCTCGTCTCTCCACCTCTCTCCCGCTTCTCGCCCTCTTCCTGCAGCGGTGCTAGTCTCCAGACCTCTCCCGCTTCTGGTTTTCTGCAGTGGTGCTTGCCTCCTCAAGTCTACCCCGCTTCTGGTTTTCTTCCTCCTCCTCCTCGCTTACTCATCAGCTTCTCTCCTCCATCACGTGATCTTTTAACCCCGCATTACTGACTCTCTCCCTTCCGGAACATTCTTTTACAATCAAACCCCTACCTATCTAACTAACTAGTTATTGGTTTCTTGGAGGGGTTCGAGGCTTCGAGATGAGGGATTTCAGTAACTCTCGTTCATATATTCGCTCATTCGCTCGCCGTGTTATCTTCTCATAACCTTTTACGCACTTACATTCCTCAGCTACCCATTCACTCTTTCACTCATCCACCCTCACTCACTCACGCTCCCACTCGCTCACACTTCCTCACTGTCACTCACCGACTTACTCACATTCTCTCATTCATTCATGCACTCTCTTACACTTACTCTGTTACTCACTGACTTACTCACATTCTCTCGTTCATTCACATTCGGACCGTTACAATATCACACGACATTATATGAAAATAAAACATATCACACGATATTACATGAAAAGAAAACATATCACAAGACATTACATGAAAAGAAAACATATCACACGACATAACATGAGAAGAAAACATATCACACGACATTACATGAAAAGAAAACTTATCACACGACATTACATGAAAAGAAAACATATCACACGACATTACATGAAAAGAAAACATATCACACGACATTATATGGAAAGGAAACATATCACACGACATTATATGAAAAGAAAACATATCACACGACATTATATGGAAATGAAACATATCACACGACATTATATGGAAATGAAACATATCACACGACATTACATGGAAATGAAACATATCACACGACATTATATGGAAATGAAACATATCACACGGTATTATATGAAAAGAAAACATATCACCCGTTATTATAAGGAAATGAAACATATCACACGACATTATATGAAAATAAAACATATCACACGACATTACATGAAAAGAAAACTTATCACACGACATTACATGAAAAGAAAACTTATCACACGACATTACATGAAAAGAAAACATATCACACGACATTATATGAAAAGAAAACATATCACACGACATTACATGAAAAGAAAACATATCACACGACATTACATGAAAAGAGAACCTATCACACGACATTACATGGCAAGGAAACATATCACACGACATTATATGAAAATAAAACATATCACACGACATTACATGAAAAGAAAACATATCACACGACATTACATGAAAAGAAAACATATCACACGACATTATATGAAAAGAAAACATATCACACGACATTATATGAAAAGAAAACATATCACACGACATTACATGAAAAGAGAACCTATCACACGACATTACATGGCAAGGAAACATATCACACGACATTATATGAAAATAAAACATATCACACGACATTACATGAAAAGAAAACATATCACACGACATTACATGAAAAGAAAACATGTCACACGACATTACATGAAAAGAAAACATATCACACGACATTATATGAAAATAAAACATATCACACGATATTACATGAAAAGAAAACATATCACAAGACATTACATGAAAAGAAAACATATCACACGACATTACATGAGAAGAAAACATATCACACGACATTACATGAAAAGAAAACTTATCACACGACATTACATGAAAAGAAAACATATCACACGACATTACATGAAAAGAAAACATATCACACGACATTATATGGAAAGGAAACATATCACACGACATTATATGAAAAGAAAACATATCACACGACATTATATGGAAATGAAACATATCACACGACATTATATGGAAATGAAACATATCACACGACATTACATGGAAATGAAACATATCACACGACATTACATGGAAATGAAACATATCACACGATATTATATGAAAAGAAAACATATCACCCGTTATTATAAGGAAATGAAACATATCACACGACATTATATGAAAATAAAACATATCACACGACATTACATGAAAAGAAAACTTATCACACGACATTACATGAAAAGAAAACTTATCACACGACATTACATGAAAAGAAAACATATCACACGACATTATATGAAAAGAAAACATATCACACGACATTACATGAAAAGAAAACATATCACACGACATTACATGAAAAGAGAACCTATCACACGACATTACATGGCAAGGAAACATATCACACGACATTATATGAAAATAAAACATATCACACGACATTACATGAAAAGAAAACATATCACACGACATTACATGAAAAGAAAACATATCACACGACACTACATGAAAAGAAAACATATCACACGACATTATATGAAAATAAAACATATCACACGATATTACATGAAAAGAAAACATATCACACGACATTACATGAAAAGAAAACATATCACACGACATTACATGAGAAGAAAACATATCACACGACATTACATGAAAAGAAAACTTATCACACGACATTACATGAAAAGAAAACATACCACACGACATTATATGAAAAGAAAACATATCACACGACATTACATGAAAAGAAAACATATCACACGACATTACATGAAAAGAAAACTTATCACACGACATTACATGAGAAGAAAACATATCACACGACATTACATGAAAAGAAAACATATCACACGACATTACATGAAAAGAAAACATATCACACGACATTACATGAAAAGAAAACATATCACACGACATTATATGGAAATGAAACATATCACACGACATTATATGAAATGAAAATATATCACACGACATTATATGGAAATGAAACATATCACACGACATTATATGGAAATGAAACATATCACACGACATTATATGAAAAAGAAACATATCACACGACATTACATGGAACAGAAACATATCACACGGCATTACATGGAAATGAAACATATCACACGGCATTACATGGAAATAAAACATATCACACGACATTAAATGAAATGAAACATATCACACGACATTACATGGAAATAAAACATATCACACGACATTACATGAAAAGAAAACATATCACCCGTTATTATATGGAAATGAAACATATCACACGACATTACATGGAAATGAAACATATCACACGACATTACATGAAAAGAAAACATATCACACGACATTACATGAAAAGAAAACATATCACACGACATTACATGGAAATGAAACATATCACACGACATTACATGGAAAGAAAACATATCACACGACATTACATGAAAAGAAAACATATCACACGACATTATATGGAAATGAAACATATCACACGACATTACATGAAAAGAAAACATATCACACGACATTATATGGAAATGAAACATATCACACGACATTATATGAAAAGAAAACATATCACACGACATTACATGAAAAAAAAACATATCACACGACATTATATGGAAATGAAACATATCACACGACATTATATGGAAATGAAACATATCACACGACATTATATGAAAAGGAAACATATCACACGACATTACATGGAACTGAAACATATCACACGACATTATATGGAAATGAAACATATCACACGACAATATATGGAAATGAAACATATCCCACGACATTATATGGAAATGAAACATATCACACGACATTACATGGAAATGAAACATATCACACGACATTACATGGAAATGAAACATATCACACGACATTACATGGAACTGAAACATATCACACGACATTATATGAAAAGAAAACATATCACACGACATTATATGGAAATGAAACATATCACACGACATTATATGAAAAGAAAACATATCACACGACATTACATGAAAAAAAAACATATCACACGACATTATATGGAAATGAAACATATCACACGACATTATATGGAAATGAAACATATCACACGACATTATATGAAAAGGAAACATATCACACGACATTACATGGAACTGAAACATATCACACGACATTATATGGAAATGAAACATATCACACGACAATATATGGAAATGAAACATATCCCACGACATTATATGGAAATGAAACATATCACACGACATTACATGGAAATGAAACATATCACACGACATTACATGGAAATGAAACATATCACACGACATTACATGGAACTGAAACATATCACACGACATTACATGGAACTGAAACATATCACACGACATTACATGGAACTGAAACATATCACACGACATTACATGGAACTGAAACATATCACACGACATTACATGGAATTGAAACATATCACACGACATTACATGGAAAGAAAACATATCACCCGTTATTATATGGAAATGAAACATATCACACGTCATTGCATGGAACTGAAACATATCACACGACATTACATGGAACTGAAACATATCACACGACATTACATGGAAATGAAACATATCACACGACATTACATGAAAATAAAACATATCACACGACATTACATGAAAAAAAAACAGATCACACGACATTACATGAAAATAAAACATATCACACGACATTACATGAAAAGAAAACATATCACACGACGGTACATGAAAAGAAAACATATCAGACGACATTATATGGAAAGAAAACATATCACACGACATTACCTGAAAGTAAAACATATCACACGACATTACATGAAAAGAAAACATATCACACGACATTACCTGAAAATAAAACATATCACACGACATTACCTGAAAATAAAACATATCACACGGCATTACATGAAAAGAAAACATATCACACGACATTGCATGAAAAGAAAACATGTCACACGACATTATATGAAAAGAAAACATATCACACGACATTACATGAAAAGAAAACATATCACACGACATTACATGAAAAGAAAACATATTACACGACATTACATGGCAAGGAAAATATCACACGACATTACATGTCAAGGAAACACATCACACGACATTACATGGCAAAGAAACATATCACACGACATTACATGGCAAGGAAACATATCACAGGACATTACATGGCAAGGAAACATATCACACGACATTACATGGCAAGGAAACATATCACAGGACATTACATGGCCAGGAGACATATCACACGACATTATATGGCAAGGAAACATATCACAATACATCACCTAGAAAGGAAACATATCAGACGCAAATGAAACATATCAAACAGCATCTTTACAACGTAAAATCAACATCCGCGACGGAACGGACATCCCCATTACCGAAATACTGAGGCCACAGCGCCGCGTCATGAAGTGGAGGCGACCCCGTCACTGAGTGGACACGGCCGAAATATCAAGGCCAGCACGCAGGCTGTTCACGAGGAAGTGATCGATACAGATCATGTTTACGAGCGTCCCTTCCCACCTTAATGAAATGTTTCGCCGTCCTTGCCGCTGGAGTAGCTGGTGTGCAGCTTCGCGCTCCTCATGAGGTGGAGCTTCTGACTGCGCGGCAGCTTGAAGCCTCGCCGCTGGATGGCGGCGCCGAGGTGGTCACGAGTCAGCGGGGGAGTGGGGCGCCGCACCACTCTTTCGTACTGATACTCCTGCTTGGCCTTGCGACCCGGAGGCATGATCCTGCACTGCGGCCGGGCGGTATTGATGCCGCGGCTCCCTTTGCACGTCACGTGGCCAAACTCCATCCTATTCAGGTCTCGAGAACCGCAACAGTATTCCTGCTGCAGCTTCCTGGCCTCCGCCCTCACCACAAACTTCCCAGTGGTGGCTTTCTCTCCAGCGTCAGTCGTGAACAGTCGAATACTGCTCATGGCCTCATGCGGGTGAACCAAGACACATCTCGTGAAGGCGTTCTTGGTCCTCATCGTAGGTGCATGGTTCGGTTTCTTTCTGTCCTCAACAACCACTGCCGTGCTGGCCCACAGTGTGTGCAGCGGTGAGTCGCTATACACACCCACGCCCAACACACACACCTGGCCGTTCATCAACGTGCACTCGTACTTCTCGACGAGGCACTTTTCTATGCAGCCCGCCACCGCTGAGGCAAGCACCTCGGCCACAGGGACGTTGGCTGCCAAACAGTGACACTGGAAGAGGCGCGTGAGGAGCCAGGGGGGCGTGCACACCCTCCGGGGAGCGTCATGGCAGTGACTGCGCAGGAAACCATACAGGAGAACCTGCGTCTGCAGCCTTAGCTGCTCCTGGTCTTCAGCGGCCCACGCGGACTGAACTGTGGGCTGTGCAAGGCACACCAATTTACCGCCTTCTTTGAGCCACGCATAATCTCCGCCCACTAGTCTGACAGTTTTTACTGTCTCTTTGTTATTTTCGTACAGCACAAAGCTGCCAGGTGCGGGTCGGACCAGCGGAGGTTTCTGACCGTGGCTTCTAATTTTCAGATCGCGCGCACCTTCCAAGGGTGAGCTGGGCAACAAAATATCTCGCCCTGCTTTCTTAGCAGGTTTGAACCTTCCTGCCTTGGGCAGCACAACGGATTTCTCGACGAGTTTTATCGGTGTGCTGTCACTCTCCCTGCCTAGGAGCTCCCTCTCCTCCCGGTACCACGAGGCGATCAGGGATGCCGCTCGCCCCCGTGGCTGAGCAAGGCAACCCCCGAGGCTCTTGGTTCCGGTGATTGGGTGGGCCATTCCTCTCTCTGGTATTTACACATAGGGCTCGATTCAACACATCACCTCGGATTCGAGTAAGCCGTTTTGGGGACCTTGGAGTTGACATTGCACCCCCCCGAGTCTAGAGCTGGTTGACCGCGCGGCCAATGACGACACACTCAGAATGATGGTGATGCCGCACAATGTGGAACGTCTCTCTCTCTCTCTCTCTCTCTCTCTCTCTCAATCATTGTGTTACTCAATTTCTCATTGCCTAATCCACTCACTTCGTTGCCTTTTCGCCTGCTTGCGTGTGCTGCTCAGGCGCTGACACACACACACACACACACACACACACACACACACACACACACACACACACACACACAGAAACACACACACACACACACACACACACACACACACACACACACACACACACACACACACACACACACACACACACACACACACACACACACACACACACACACACACACACACACACACACACACACACACACATCCTTGGATAACTGTGAACAAGAAGGACTCATGACGCTGCTGCTGCCCCCCCATGTTCCTGCCCCCACCTCCTCCTCCTCTTCGTTTTCGCTTTGGTCTCAGAGAGGAAGGAGGAGGAGGAGAAGGGGAAGGGAAACTCGTCAGGTTGAAAGGAGAAATGGAGGGTTTAGTGCCATAATAAGTGCAGTGAAAGGGTTATGGGTAGATCAGGATGAGGATGTGGATATGAAAGGGGTAAGGAATACAGGACGAGGAAAAGGAGGAGGAGGAGGAGGAAGAGGGGAGAGGGAGGAAAGCCCGGTAGGATCAGCTGGAGATAGGAAAGGTTAGGTTGTCTTAAAAGGCAGAGGGGAAGGATGACGTGAGGACACTAAGGGAATAGGAAGGATGAGGGGAAAGGGAATGGATGAAGATACGAAGAAGAGGAAGAGAAACTGCAAAGGAAAGAGGATGAATAGGAGCAGAGAGGAAAGGTAAACGTAAGAAGTAAAATGAAGAGAAGAGGAGGAGGAGAAGGAGGAGGAGGAGGAGGAAGAGGAGGAAGAAGAGGAGGAGGAGGAGGAGGAAGAGGAGGAAGAAGAGGAGGAGGAAGAGGAGGAAGAGGAGGAAGAAGAGGAGGAGGAGGAGGAGGCAAGGTAGCAAGTTTACCTTAATTACAGAGATGACTTAATGAGCGAGATGAGTTGCCGAGGTGAGACACACTAGCAGGTGAGTGTTAATTAGAGAGTGAGAGAGAGAGAGAGAGAGAGAGAGAGAGAGAGAGAGAGAGAGAGAGAGAGAGAGAGAGAGAGAGAGAGAGAGAGAGAGAGAGAGAGAGAGAGAGAGAGAGAGAGAGAGAGAGAGAGAGAGCACATCGAGGAGGAACAGTGGAGAGGAAATAAGAATAAGAAAAAAAAGGAGAATAGAAAGAGAGAAAGGAAGGAGATGGAACAAGAGAGAACATAAGAACTGCAATGGACGTATAAAAAGAAGAGTGAAGAAGAGTGGAAGAAAAAGAGTAGAAAAGTAATAACGATAATGATAATAAAAAGGTAATACTTTGGACAGTATTGGATGGGCTAGAGTGGACAGTCGAGTGCAGCGGGGCCGCGGGAGGGGGGGAGGCAGGCAGTTAGCAAGTTCAGAAGAGCAGTCAGCGCGAAAATATCGATAGAAGATAGAAAGAGAGCAACATGGCGGCAGAATTTAAGAGGTAGCAGACTATCAGTTAGAGCCCCCACAGCTCTAAATCCGGCTGTGTGTGTGTGTGTGTGTGTGTGAACTGTGTATCTGTGTGTGTGTATTTGTGTGTGTGTGTGTGTGTGTGTGTGTGTGTACTACGTATCTGTGTGTGTGTGTGTGTGTGTGTGTGTGTGTGTGTGTACTGCGTATCTGTGTGTGTGTGTGTGTGTGTGTGTGTGTGTGTTTGTAAAATGACAAAGAGATAATGAAAAAAAAAAAGCAACGAACAGCTGTGTTGGGGTTGAGAAGGGCACACCTACAAGGTCAGGAAGAGGCACCTCCGGGAAGGGCGTCCGTGTACCCATGGGAACGAAGGAGGAGGTGGAGGAGAGAAGAGGAGGAGGAATAAGTGAGGGAATGAATAGAAAGAAGAATTAAGGCATGAGGAGTAGAAGGAAGAGAATAATTAGTAAAAGAAAATGAAAGAGAAGGAAGAGGGGAAAAAGGAAGAAGGAGTAGGGAAATGAGGAGAAAGAAGCACGAGGGAAGAGACAAGACGGGGAGGAGGAGAGGAGAGGAGAGGAAAAAGAAAAATATAATGAAAAGAAGAAATGAGAGGAGGAAAATGAGAGAAAACCGAGTGGAGGGAGATGAACATTTGATAATAATGATGCGGTTGACTTAGATAACAGAACTAATTAGATGAGATATGGATGAAAATACAGTACATAAATAGATCATAGGAAAATATAGATGGAAATACGGTACAGAAATAGATCTTGGAAAAATATAGATGGAAATACGGTACAGAAATAGATCATGGGAAAATATAGATGGAAATACGGAACAGAAATACATCATTGGAAAATATAGATGGAAATACGGTGCAGAAATTGAATCTATCTATCTATCTATCTATCTATCTATCTATCTATCCATCTATATATATATATATATATATATATATATATATATATATATATATATATATATATATATATATATATATATAGATATATAGACATATATATATATATATATATATATGAGAGAGAGAGAGAGAGAGAGAGAGACTCAAGATAATATAACACTAAAAATAATATTCTGTAACTCTCTCTCTCTCTCTCTCTGTGTGTGTGCGTGTGTGTGTGTGTGTGTGTGTTAATTCCTTATGAATTTTTCTAAGCACACACACACACACACACACACACACACACACACACACACACACACACACACACACACACAGGGCCAGATTTAGAGTTGTGGGGGCCCTGGGCACAGGATGTTGTGGGGGCCCATTTTTCAGTCTGTTAAATGTATTGGGGGGTGTGCAGTGAGCGAAATTTAAGCGATTTGGCTCAGTTGAGAGGGCTAGGGGGCGTTGTATTGGAATATTGTGAAATAATATAATAATACGTTGTATTTATATAATTCATAGCGCACACAGAGCCAGTAGAATAAATTAATTAACCCTAAAAACTAGAGGCTACTGTCAAGTGATCATGTCACCCTACCCCACCCAGTACAAATGACTAAGATCGAGGAAAACACATAAGTTTTGTGTTTCGTTTGTGAGGATTTCACAGGCGAGAAGTGGACTGGATGCTCTTTGTGTCCTGAATGGTGTCATGTGGAGTGTGCTTATTTGTCTGGAATTAAGCAATATACATAAAATTAACTGCAATTGCACCCCATGCCTCCATAACGCATCTCTGGCTACCAGCACTGTGGTAAAAATGGATGAATTCAGCCAAGAATTATCTAAAGAACTATCTAGTGTTAGGGATCGATGAGGTTGAAGCAAGGGCTGAGAAGGTGCAGGAGGAGCTGGGATCAGTTGCTGACGCGGTTCGTGCAGACAAGGCAAATCTTAGTTGGGCTGAGGTGGCGAAGAGAGACAGGGAAGTCAGGAAGAATCTCTTGTTGTGGAAGCTTCTAACCAGGAAAAGAAGGCAACAGATATGAAGGATGAAGTCTCCCAGTCATTGAATAGCATTCACATAACTGATTCAAGATTCACAAATGGAGGTAATATTGTCATGAACTCTGACAATGAGAACACAATGGATGAGGCTGCTCAACAATTGGTGTCTTAGTACCAAGAGTGTTGGAAAGATGAAACCAGAGATAATGACATGCAATGTTGAAAATGAGGAGTTCAAGGAAAAAATAAAGGAAGCCATCTTAGACTGCAATGAGTTCTTACACACAATTGAGGGTGTTGAGAATAAGATTGAGCTGTTTTATAGTAAGCCTGCAGCTGGCGGCACAATGCACTACATTCTGAGGTGTGATCCATCTGTGAGAGAGCTGACTCACAAGAATCATGACAAGTTTAAATTAGAATGGAGAATATAAACAGGGAGAGACAGAGTCCGTGCAATTAGATGCTATCATTGTCAGAGATACGGCCATTTTGAGGTCAACTGTACTGTTAAGAGCAATGGAAAGGCCCAAAAATGTTTCAAATGCACTGACGATCACAACTCGAAGGATTGCGTTGAAGGATTGTGTGAGGTACAAGAAGCCTGAAATCAACCACTCAGTGAATGACCAGTGTTGTGTAGTACTTCAAACCGAAATTGAGAGAATTCGTAACATTACCGATCATGGCTATTAATTAGTGTTTGTACTCAAAGACAAATTGTGTGTTAAATGTTCAGTGTGTTGGAAATAATTTACTGTGAACCCAAACACGGCCAAGTGACTTTGATGATGCCAAGTTTTATCAAAAGGACATCAGTAGGCTATTCATGAAAGCAATCACGACTCACTCACTCACTACGACGTTGTGAATAAGTGCATCGGGGATTATTATCGAGGCTAACATCGTAATTGTTGAAGGCCCTCGCAGAGCACTGCACCAGCAGCGGAACGGGGCCTGAAACATCATCAACGGTAAACGGTAAACGGAGAAGAGAGAAGAGAGATTGAAATAAAGAGAAAAAGATAAAAACATCGAATAAGTCAAAATGAGAAAAAAATAAAGAAAGAAAGGAT
>NW_026112059.1:107500-130000 GCF_024679095.1 Eriocheir sinensis
GGAGCAGATGAAAGCACCTCGATATTGAGGAGCAGATGAAAGCACCTCGATATTGAGGAGCAGTTGAAAGCACCTCGATATTGAGGAGCAGATGAAAGCACCTCGATATTGAGGAGCAGATGAAAGCACCTCGATATTGAGGAGCAGATGAAAGCACCTCGATATTGAGGAGCAGATGAAAGCACCTCGATATTGAGGAGCAGATGAAAGCACCTCGATATTGAGGAGCAGATGAAAGCACCTCGATATTGAGGAGCAGATGAAAGCACCTCGATATTGAGGATCAGATGAAAGCACCTCGATATTGAGGAGCAGATGAAAGCACCTCGATATTGAGGAGCAGGTGAAAGCACCTCGATATTGTGGAGCAGGTGAAAGCACCTCGATACTGAGAAGCAGATGTAAGCACCTCGATACTGAGGAGCAGATGAAAGCACCTCGATATTGAGGACCAGATGAAAGCACCTCGATATTGTGGAGCAGATGAAAGCACCTCGATATTGAGGAGCAGATGAAAGCACTTCGATATTGAAGAGCAGATGAAAGCACCTCGATATTGAAGAGCAGATGAAAGCACCTCAATATTCAGTTTGCTCCCGACGCAGCGAAATGACATTCGATTCTATATTTGAATGAGTTGACGGTATTCGAATTTACAATTTCTGAGGGAAGATTGTTCCATTGGGGGATGACTCGGTTCGAAAAGAAACTCCTTCCAATGTCTATTACATGGACTCGACTGAATGGGTAAACCGTTATTTATAGTTCTTGAGTTGGTTTGCAGTTCAAAGAATTGGAGTAGTCGACGTTATTGAACTTTTTCAGGTACTTGAAGACTTGAATCATATTCCCTCGTAGACGTCTTTTCTCCAGTATAAAGAGATTGAGTCGCTTGAGTTGTTCCTCGTACGGTTAGGCCCTTAAGGTTGGAATCATCTTCGTGGCGCGTTGTTGAATCCTTTCCAGTAAAACAATGTCCTTTCTGTAATTAGGAGACCAGAACTGTACTGCATACTCGAGGTGCGGTCTTACCATGGAATTATAAAATGATAGCATCACGTCTGGCGCCTTGCACTCTCTGGTATTGATGAGGCAAAAGGGAAACGGTTAGTGAGGACATGGGAAGGGTCTTTGAAGGGCTTCAGCACCCTCCTCGCTTCCCATATATCCTCACCGGGAGTAGATCACGTCCGTTCGGTAGGTGTCTTCCTACCTACTCCTGCTTCCCAGATAATTTTTGTGTATTTTACTTTGCCCAAGATATGTGCATGCAGAAGCATCAGTTCAGCTTCCTTGGTAATGGGACTTGTTATATGCTTGCTTAGTTCACGCCTGGCAAGTCAACAACTGATCGTATCCAAGCGCTTCGCGTACTGGAGAAGCGCCGACGTGAGTTTCGACATGGGATTCTTGCAGCCTATGCCGATCTCAAGAAGGCGTTTGATTCAGTGCATCGTGAGACACTCTGGGATCTTTTGCGACTCCGTGGGATTCCTGCGATGACTATCGTTCTGCTGAATGGCCTGTATTCTGGGACAGAGAGTGCTGTGAAGTGTAGGGGAGGGGCTTGTCCAGCTTCTCTCCCGTGAATGCGGGAGTGAGGCAGGGCTGTGTCCTTGCCCCATCGCTTTTCAACACTTGTATGGACTGGGTACTGGGCAGAGTTGTGGGCCAGAGTCATTGCGGAGCATCCATTGGCAATACCAGGGTCACTGACCTTGTTTTTGCTGATGATGCAGTAATCCTGGCGGAGTCGCTGGAGGTCTTGGTGATGGCTCTCAAGGCACTGCTCGAGGAGGCAAAGCCCTTGGGACTCCAGGTCTCCTGGGCCAAGACCAAGGTACAGATGTGTGGAGGCTTGCTGGATGACAGTACAGTCTGTTCATGCGTGTGGCGAGGACGTTGAGACCTCAGAAAGTTTCACGTATCTTGGTAGCGTAGTTCATAACAACGGTGAGTGTGGACAGGAAGTCTTACGGTGGACTGTTCTGGCCCACGGTGTTATGGACTCGCTCAGCACGACTATATGGCGTTGTCGATACCTGTGCAGAAGGACAGAGATCCCTGTCTTACTCTATGGTTGTGAGACATGGACACTAAACGGGGACTTGGAGAGGCGGAGAGATGCCTTTGGTAAGTGTCTACGCAGAATCATGGGATATCGCTGGAATGACTTTGTGTCAAACCGGCGACTACTCCGTGAGGCTGATTCGACATATATTACCTGCATAGTCCGTCAACGCCAACTCCGGCTATACGGGCACGTGGCACGTTTTCCGGAAGCTGATCCTGCTCATCGGGCTGTCTCTGTAAGAGACAATCCTGAGTGGAGGAGGCCAAGGGGACCCCCACGAAGTTCGTGGCTGGAGCAAGTCGATAGATCTTGCCGGGAGGTACTCAGGTTGATAAGGGGGCCTGCATGGAAACTCGCCCGGAGGGACCCCCGGGCTTGTCGTCGTAGGGTGGGCGAGACGAAGCGCCTCCCGACCTTACTATTATTTCCGATTGGGGCAAGAGGAACCTGGTGTCCTTCAAAGCCTCAAAAACACAGTTTCTCCACCTATCCACTCGACACAATCCTCCAAACAACTATCCCCTATTCTTTGACAACACCCAGCTATCATCTTCCTCTACACTAAACATCCTCGGTCTATCCTAAACTCAAAATCTCAACTGGAAACTTCATATCTCATCTCTTACTAAAGCAGCTTCCTCGAGGCTGGGCGTTCTGTACCGTCTCCACCAGTACTTCTCCCCCGCACAGTTGCTGTCCATTTACAGGGGCCTTGTCCGCCCTCGTATGGAGAATGCATCTCATGTGTGTGTGTGGGGGGGGGGGGGTCCACTCACACAGCTCTCCTTGACAGAGTGGAATCAAAGGCTCTTCGTCTCATCAGCTCTCCTCCTCAAACTGATAGTCTTCTACCTCTCAAATTCCTCCGCCATGTTGTCTCTCTATCTTCTATCGATATTTTCATGCTGACTGCTCTTCTGAACTTGCTAACTGCATGTCTCCCCTCCTCCCGCGGCCGCGCTGCACAAGACTTTCTACTCATGCTCATCCCTATACTGTCCAAACCCCTTATGCAATAGTTAACCAGCATCTTCACTCTTTCATCCCTCACGCTGGTAAACTCTGGAACAATCTTCCTTTATCTGTATTTCCTCCTGCCTATGACTTGAACTCTTTCAAGAGGAGAGTATCAGGACACCTCTCCTCCCGAAATTGACCTCTGATTTTGAACACTCCTTTAACCTCTGTTCTGGAGCAGTAAGTAGCGGGCCTTTTTTTTTTTTTTCGTTGTGCCCTTGAGCTGTCTCCGTAGCTGTAACAAAAAAAAAATGAGCCCACTGATTGATTGATTGATTGACTCCTGTTTCAAGTGGACACCAACCTTCTACTTCTTGATTCTGATGAAGGCGAAAAGGTCACAGATGCTTCCCTCCATGGAGTAGATCCCCTCCACCACGACCGGCGCGTCCTTGGATGGCCGTGGATCAGGGCCTTGCGCACCTTTCTCTCAAGGTCGCTTGTGCTGTTGTGTTGGAAAACCTGAGGTACGGAAATGTTGAAAATGTGTTAGTGTGAATATATTTGACTATACAAGTACATGTGGAGCCTATGGAAGGCAAGTCTTGTGTTAGAAAACCAGACGTACTTTCACAATGGGCCCAGAGAAATGCATTCCAAGGACACATGGTCCCCACTAGTGTATTAAGGAATCAACGAGAGGTCAGTCAGTAAAGCATTATCAGATGTACTTTCACAGTGGCTCCGGATCAGAGAGGCATGGCTGAACTCATCCGAGAGCACCAGATAGCCCGGACCAAGCAGCGAGGGCAGGTTGAGCACATTGGTGGTGAAGCCCATGCAGAAGGTGATGACGTCCTCCACCCCAATGAACTCCGCCACCAGCGCCTCCAATTTTTTTGTGAATTTCAAGAATTCCAGTTGAACAAAAAGGAAGGTAATTTCTGTGTGTGTGTGTGTGTGTGTGAGAGAGAGAGAGAGAGAGAGAGAGAGAGAGAGAGAGAGAGAGAGAGAGAGAGAGAGAGAGAGAGAGAGAGAGAGAGAGAGAGAGAGAGAGAGAGAGAGAGAGAGAGAGAGATAGTAAAACTTAATAAAATAAAATAGCCTACTGGCACTATGAGCAAGTAGACACACACACACACACACACACACACACACACACACACACACACACACACACACACATACACACACACTTCGTAAATGGGAAGTAAAAAGAAATGAAGGAGTGGAAAGGCTAAAAGAAAAAACAATGTATTCTACGAAAAGGACGAAGAGATTGCAGTAATATTAAACAAAAATTTTCAGAGTGTTTACGAAAGAAACCGACTTTGACTGGGGCTCGAAAATTGCAATGAAGGGAAACTAAATTATGTAAAGGTTGAGAAAGGGGAACTGATGCAGCTGATGAAAACCTTAGATGGAAGGAAAGCTACGGGACCGGATGAAATTTCCAGTCAAGTGCCATAAGTGTAGAAATTAGTTATTGGAACAACTTTAAGACATAATAACATGCTCTATAAATACAGGAAAAGTGCCCTTAGAGTGGAAGCGAGCGAATATTGTACCAATTTATAAAAGTGGAGATAAAACTGAGCCACTAAATTATACACAAGTCTCTTTGACAAGTGTAATGTGCAAGATTTGTGAGAGTATAATAAAAAAAAACAATGGGTCGAACATTTAGAAAAGGAAAACATGATAAATGAAGGACAGTTTGGATCTAGAAAAGAGAAATCGTGTGTCACCACCTTACTATATTTCTACTCAAGAGCAATAGACAGGGCGCAAGAGAGAGACGGGTCGGCTGATTGTTTATATCTCGATTTGAAAAAAAGCTTTGGACAAGGTTCCTCACAAAAGGTTAATCTGGACACTATAGCAGTGGGGAGGAATGGGCGGAAAGGTTAGAGAGTGGATGAAGAATTACTTCACAGAAAGAGAAATGAGGACAGTGATTAGGGAAGATAAATCAAATTGAGTGGAGTTCCTCAAGGCTCAGTTCTGGCACCAATGATGTTCATAATATATACAAATGATATGCCGATGGGTATAAAAAGTTACACTATAAGCTTTTTTGCAGACGATGCAAAGTTCATAAGAAAAGTGAGGACAGAGGAAGACTGAAGAACTGCAAAAAGACCTGGATAAAGTGTATAGATGGAGCCAGTTATGGGAGATGGAATTCAATGCAAACAAATGCCATGTTATGGAAATGGGGAACAGTAAAAATGACCAAGGAAAGCATACAGGATGGGAGAAGAAAACTTAAAGGTGGTACATGAATAAAAAAGATTTAGGAGTGATGATACATGACACACCATCCCCAGAATAGCATATAAACAAGCTATTTGGAGAAACCTACAGGATGATGAAAAATATAAGGGTATTATTCCATTTCATGAAAAAAGAAATGATAAAGAAAATAATAACATGTCCAGCTACTCCAGTACACAAGGTGCACATGCTTAAAGACTATATGTACACAGACAATGCCATGATAACCTAATGTCTGCCTAACCGAACCTGCCAAACCACACACTAACTAGCTAACAGCCTAGCCTTGTCTGCCTGTCACTAATGCAATACAAAGGGCACTTGAAGACTACACCTGCCCTTACACTAATCCACTGCTTGCTTACTCAAACTGTAATACAAGGAGGAAGTGCATGTCTATTGTAACCGTAATACAAGGGAGCACATGTTAAAAACCACACCTGACCCCACACTGACCTATCTTCATACCAAATGAAACTGCTTGCCAGGACCTAACCATACGCTAACCTGTTTTCAAACTCATCAATAAAACCTGCCTGCTTAACCTAACTCGGTACACTTTCACCAGCAAATAATAGGCCACAAGATGACCCAGCTGACCTTAACAAGCTTGTGTATTCCTTTCCATCTTCAAGTCAACAGAGTATGCAGTAATGTTAAAATGCTACCACTGACTCTGTTCCTTGTTCCTCTCCTCCCGGTCCTCTATCCTGAGCCTGGGCACCAAGGGCTGGCTCACCACCTCCGTCTTGAGGGTCTTGTGGGTGCTCCGGCCGCTGTCCTGCCAAAAGTGGGGGAGATATCAAGGCTCAAGTTTATAGTTCTTGTATTAAGTATAATCATGTGTAAGTATATGTATAATCATTCTGTAGTAAGCATAAGTATAAAATTGTGAGGGAGAGGTGGTGGCTGAGTGGTCAGCATGTCGGCACAGTCTCCTCAAGGATCCAAATTGGAGTCCCACCGCAACAACCTGGAAGTTTTCAGTCACCAGCGAGAAGTCTGAGACTCCCAAATGCTGTGCTGACGACGCCTGTCAACCCAGACTGGATAAACTCTTTACAGAGGACCAGAGATGAGCTCCGAGAGGCGGCAATACCCCCATGACTATAAACACTTGCCATTACAGGCTGGGGCCGTCCACCAGGGCCCCGCCAGGAAAGCCTAACAGTGCTGGAGACTGAACATGAAATATATTAAGTATAGATATTGTTTTGCAATCAAGTATTTAATATAAGCTTGAGTATACAGCTTTTGTTTGGCTCTGTAGTAACAAGCTGAGAACTGGGAAGCAGGGATTAGTAGTGTGTCCTTCAACTGATTCCTTTAGCCATTGTATATAAGGAAGCAATGATGATAAACAATAAATATAGATACAGAAAACATTATCTTATCAATAATCAACCCAGACTCTATATTAAGATAAGATAATGCATTTGTCACATTGCTATACATTAATGCATACAAGTGAAAATCTGTGTGGCTCCAAAAGAGTACAAACACAACAACACGCTGGGGCTGGGGAACAGATCAATGTGTCCTCCAGATGATTCCTTCCTCTGCTGTATAGAAAAAATAATGATGATGATAAAAATAATACATGAAAATCAATCCACCAAAAGATAAGCTTGTCAATGATTGGCATGTTCTTTATGAAGCTTCTCTTTCATAATTATTCCCAGTGGAGAGGTGTGTGTCCTGAGCTGCTTCCTGCCTCTGCTACATGTCAGAACATAACCATGATCAAAGACAACACAAATGGACGGTAGCTTACCAATGCCTCCCTCCTCCAGGCGTGTGGAGAGTGTTGGCGGTGACGGTGTGTTTGTGTTTGTCCTGCAGCTCCCGAGTCTGGCCCAGCGCCAGGAGGAACAGTTGTCGCTGGGGCCATCGCCAGCAGGCCGAACTCGTCCTGAGGGGCAGAGTAGTGTGTTGAGGGCTCACTGTGTTATGCATCTGCTTATAATGGCATTATAAGGCAAGGAGTTCATGGTTTTATAGAAGAAACAGAGAAGTAAACAATGTAGCACTAAGGTATTTACTAACATGAATTTACAGTCTCACCGGCCATTTAGCATCATTTATTACTGGTGGATCCAACATGTCCCTGAAGGCCCACTAAGCTGTCACTGCACTCAACATGCACTGTGGCTGAGATGCAACAATGTGTGCCGGGTTTTTCCTTATAGCTAGGGAGGGAGGGAGGCAGCTCAAGGGAAAAAAAAGCAACAAAAAACCTCCCACACGCTGCCCCAGCAATAGAAAACAGAACCAGAGGCCAGAAGACAGGTCAAATTCACATGGAGAGGCTTCCCCACACTCTCCTCATGAAAGAGTTAAAGTCGTTGGCAGGGGGAAAGACAGGCCAAGGACTTAAGGCTGTTCTAGAATTTACCAGCGGAACGGATGAAAGAATGCTGGTGAACTCTTGCTGAAGGAATTTAGATAGAATTGGGATGAGCAAGAGCAGAAAGCTGAGTGCAGCGGGGCCGCAGGAGGGGGCCAGGCATGCAGTTAGCAAGTTCAGAAGAGCAGTCAGTGTGAAAATATCGGCAGAAGATAGAAAGAGATGCAACATGATGGCGAAATTTAAGAGGAGGGTTGTTAGATTGATTACTGAATTTGTAAACTACATTTGATTTAGTGCACAGTGACTACAGAGCTAAACTTGCGGCCTCACCGTGAAGGGTCTGCCGTAGGCGGCTTCTCGGCAGCTGCCTGCTCATGTCATGTGGATGAAGCCCGGCACGACATAGTGGAAGATGGTGCCGTCATGGCAACCCTCAAGGCACAGCTGCACCTAGTTCAGGCACGTCTCGGGGGCCTCCATGAACCATAGCCCCACGGCAACATCCCCGCCAGTGGTGGCCAGGAGAACCTGCGGAAATTTTGAGAGTTTGAAAAAAGTTCCTGTTAGTTTGACAGTTATGGTTCCAAGAAAACCTGCAGACAGTGAGGCAGCACCAAAGTGTTCCTGTTAGTTTGACAGTTATGGTTCCAAGAAAACCTGCAAACAGTGAGGCAGCACCAAAGTGTTTCTGTTAGTTTGACAGTTATGGTTCCAAGAAAACCTGCAGACAGTGAGGCAGCACCAAAGTGTTCCTGTTAGTTTGACAGTTATGGTTCCAAGAAAACCTGTAGACTTTGAGGCAGCACCAAAGTGTTCCTGTTAGTTTGACAGTTATGGTTCCAAGAAAACCTGTAGACTTTGAGGCAGCACCAAAGTGTTCCTGTTAGTTTGACAGTTATGGTTCCAAGAAAACCTGCAGACAGTGAGGCAGCACCAAAGTGTTCCTGTTAGTTTGACAGTTATGGTTCCAAGAAAACCTGTAGACTTTGAGGCAGCACCAAAGTGTTCCTGTTAGTTTGACAGTTATGGTTCCAAGAAAACCTGCAGACAGTGAGGCAGCACCAAAGTGTTCCTGCTAGTTTGACAGTTATGGTTCCAAGAAAACCTGCAGACAGTGAGGCAGCACCAAAGTGTTCCTGTTAGTTTGACAGTTATGGTTCCAAGAAAACCTGTAGACTTTGAGGCAGCACCAAAGTGTTCCTGTTAGTTTGACAGTTATGGTTCCAAGAAAACCTGCAGACAGTGAGGCAGCACCAAAGTGTTCCTGCTAGTTTGACAGTTATGCTTCCAAGAAAACCTGCAGACAGTGAGGCAGCACCAAAGTGTTCCAGTTAGTTTGACAGTTATGCTTCCAAGAAAACCTGCAGACAGTGAGGCAGCACCAAAGTGTTCCTGCTAGTTTGACAGTTATGCTTCCAAGAAAACCTGCAGACAGTGAGGCAGCACCAAAGTGTTCCTGTTAGTTTGACAGTTATGGTTCCAAGAAAACCTGCAGACAGTGAGGCAGCACCAAAGTGTTCCTGTTAGTTTGACAGTTATGCTTCCAAGAAAACCTGCAGACAGTGAGGCAGCACCAAAGTGTTCCTGTTAGTTTGACAGTTATGCTTCCAAGAAAACCTGCAGACAGTGAGGCAGCACCAAAGTGTTCCTGTTAGTTTGACAGTTATGCTTCCAAGAAAACCTGCAGAAAGGTGGCACCAAAGTGTTCCAGTTAGTTTGACAGTTATGCTTTTAGTACAGAAGCATATGCCACAGCCTCCAACAAGACCTCAAGGTGTAGTATAGGGTGCAGTGTACCTGCTCTAAATTATTCATGACTACTGAAATCACTACTATTTTACAAGTGTGCCCAAACCACGGAGAAAGACACCTATGTGCTTGGTGAGGTTCTTTGTGGTGATGTATTCCTTTTCCATTGCAAATTACTTGTTCAAAAGATTATATCTATGTATATATATATATATATATATATATATATATATATATATATATATATATATATATATATATATATATATATATATATATATATATATATATATATATATATATATATATATATATATATATATATATATATATATATATATATATATATATGTGTTCCATGGGGGTAGTTATGTTATGTTATGTAAGGTTATGTTGGTTAGTTTTAGTTTAGCCAACAGAGGACGTGTCCCGCGGGTGGAAATATTGGTGGGTTCTGTTAACGGAAGAGTGTTTCTCATGCGGACGCCTCCCTCTTCTTAGATTTCCCTTGTTTCTTCAAACATTTGAGGGGGTTAAAAAAAACCTAATGATTTTTGACATAAACAGTCAGCAGAGTACTTCAAAACACACCCAAAACTACCAAAAAAAACAGTTTTGTCTGCCAGTGCAGGACGGGTGCGCTTGTAAAGCCTTACCTGTTAGTTAGGTACCTGTGGATTGTGGGGTCGGGAAGCCCACCAGGTGAGTACCACACCACATGCAGAGCAGTAAAACACAACATAACATCTATACTAACCTCATGTGAGATGGCTGCCTTTATATCCATATTAGCCCAGGCGGGAGTTGCCTTTTATTCTGAACACATCAATGCCAATGAGGGAAGCAAGTGCCACTGGGTGTGTGGCCGCTCTTCATTATGATGGCCGCAGTGAACACCCAGCCAGTATTAAGTGGTGCCCACGCTTGATGGGGCTTAATGAGGGCCCTGCTGCTCCCCTGCCAGCGCAGCGCTCCACAGGGCCGCCAGCAATATAGTGAGGATGTTGGCAGGGAAAACAATCCTTGATGGACATGTTTGTGACGCTGTAGGAGTTAGTAAATGAGTGAGTCCAGCGCTTTCCTGAAGGTTACTGGTGTCATATCAGTAACCATGGCCATGCTTTAGTCAGGACCAATATATCAAGACTGTTTCCTTCTATCAGATCACAAATTATCCCTCAGACAGCAGCAGTATTTGAAGAGCAGCTCCCCCAAAATGAATGGTCTATATACAGCCACTGCCAACCTCAGGACCGTGGCATAAATATAGTTACGCCGCATAACAGATGTTTTAACTATCGTCTATATATATATATATATATATATATATATATATATATATATATATATATATTTATATATATATATATATATATATATATAGATATAGATAGATAGATAGATATAAATATAGATATATAGATAGATAGATAGATAGATAGATAGATAGATAGATAGATATAAATATAGATATATAGATATATAGATAGATAGATAGATAGATAGATAGATAGATAGATAGATAGATTCTATCGCAACAGTCTCGAAGTGTTGTTTTATTTCTACCATACAAAACTGACTGACTGAATTTTGGACCGTCTCTATAGAGTTCCAGTGCCATCTAGGGGTTAACCTTGGCACAGTCCCTGAGCCCTGCTTCAGGCAGGGCCAACATACCAAGACCTTTTCCTTCCGTCAGGTCACAAATTAACCTTGGCACAGTCCCTGAGCCCTGCTTCAGGCAGGGCCAACAAACCAAGACCTTTTCCTTCCGTCATTTGACAAATTAACCTTGGCACAGTCCCTGAGCCTTGCTTCAGGCAGGGCCAACATACCAAGACCTTTTCCTTCCGTCAGGTCACATATTAACCTTGGCACAGTCCCTGAGCCCAGCTTCAGGCAGGGCCAATATACCAAGACCTTTTCCTTCCGTCAGGTCACAAATTAACCTTGGCACAGTCCCTGAGCCCTGCTTCAGGCAGTGCCAATATACCAAGACATTTTCCTTCCGTCAGGTCACAAATTAACCTTGGCACAGTCCCTGAGCCCTGCTTCAGGCAGGGCCAACATACCAAGACCTTTTGATCTGGATCTGGATCTGGATTAATGATGCACAGGGCACCCGTACAGGTGCATAAAACGCATATTTGTTGGCTGTTGGGGGAACAGGGGAGCCGAGTGTGCAGGGGAGGGAAGTGAATCAAGTGTAATTGTTAGTGTTGGTGTGTTGTGGTGACAAGTGAGTATGTATTTATTTTTTGAATGAGTCTATTGTACCGCAGTCTAAAATCTATTGAGGGAGGCTGTTCCAGTCACGTATGGTGCTTAGAAATTATGGGTGCTTGTATGCGTCAGTGTTAATGTGATATGCTTGGTATTTATATATGTGTGTGTTACGAGTACGTTGACTGTTTGCGTTGTGTAGGTATGTTTGTGGGTCAATGTCAATGTGAGTGTTTGTGATCTTGTACATACGTGTAAGTCTGTGTGCTTGTCTGCGTATGTGAAGAGGTTCCATGTTTATCTGTTGTTTGATCCGTGTTGTGATGTCAGGCGTTCGAGTGTAATTGTTTGTAATGAACCTAGCCGCCTTGGTGTTGATTTGTTTTAACCTATCAATGTTTCTGTGTGTGTAATGATCCCACACCGTGGATCAGTATTCCAGAGTTGGTCTCACAAGTGTGTCATAAGCTATGTGTTTAATGTCAGGTGTGCAGTTATGTAAATTCCTCCTCAGGAGCCCCAGTGTTCTGTTGGCTGTGGCACTGATATGGTCTATGTGGGTTTTGAATTTCAAGTTAGTTGAGATGTGGATACCAAGGTGCTTGTGTGTGTGAACTGATTCTAAATTTGAATTGTGGAGAGTGTAAGTGTGATGGATGGGGTTGTGCGCTCTGGTGAATCTTAATAGTTTGCATTTGTCTGGTCGGAAGTGCATCTGCCAGGTGCGTTCCCACCGCTCGAGGGCGTCCAAGTCGTTTTGTAGTAGTCTGCAGTCGTCAGTAGTCTTTACTGCTCTAAACAGTAAACTATCGTCGGCAAATAGTCCAGTGGAGGAGTTAGGCGTTGACAGTGGAAAATCGTTAATGTACAGAAGGAAATGAATGGGGCATAAAACGGTGCCTTGTGGGACACCTGAAGAAACAGGGACAGTGTCAGATGAAGATCCATCAAGGAGAACACGTTGAGTCCTGTTAGTAAGAAATGCAGTGATCCAGTGAAGAATAGGTCCTGGAATACCGTAGTATTTCAATTTTAATGTCAGTCTTTTGTGTGGGACTTTGTCGAAGGCTTTGGCAAAATCTAAAACAATAGTGTCAACTTGCTTAATGTCACGTCGGTCAAGTAGTCTCGTCATGTCGTGATATGTAGTAATGAGTTGCGATTCACATGAGCGTTTAGGGCCTGTAAAGGTTAGCAGAAGGGAGACAGCGAGACGGGTGGCGAGGGTCGGATAGGCGCCTCTGTGTGCGTGCCTCCTCGCTTGTGTCTCCTCCTCGCCGACTGAGTCTCGTTTTCTATGATTAATGTGTCTTCGTTTGCTCCTGAAGTTTAATATGTCGCTGCTTGGTCTCTGAAGTTTGCAGGCACTGAGAAGTTTTAATACCAGGGGTTGTGGTGGTAGTAGCGTGTTCAAACGATTTTTTGTTGGTTTGTGAAGTATTTTGGGGTTTGTATTCCTCTGTGGTCTCTGTACGTTCTGTAAATTTAGCAAGTGATAATATGCTTTCCAGTTAGTTTCTTGAGCTCGTTTTCTGCTGGTTTTTTATTTACTGTTGAGTTTTTTTGTGTTTTCATTTGTTTGACGGATCTTGAGTTTTCTAACAGTGTGTCTCTTTGGTCTGTACGATCTCTAAATATAGCGCGGCCTCTCCTGGCCTGGCTTTTTCACCGTGCCAGGAGTGAGGGAGAGGGAGGGGGAGGGAGGGGGAGGAGGAGGGAGAGAGGGGGAGGGAGGGGAGAGAGTGGGGGAGGAAGGGGGAAGAGGGAGAGAGAATGAAAGAGGAAAAAGAGAACAAAAGAGCATGAAAGAGAACAAGAGAGAACGAAAAAAAGAAAACGAAAAAGGAAAATTGAGAAAGAAAAAGAACGAAAAAAAAACGAGAGAGAGAGAGAGAGAGAGAGAGAGAGAGAGAGAGAGAGAGAGAGAGAGAGAGAGAGAGAGAGAGAGAGAGAGAGAGAGAGAGAGAGAGAGAGAGAGAGAGAGAGAGAGAGAGAGAGAGAGAGAGAGAGAGAGAAGTACACAGATAAAAAAGATAGCCAAGTTGATAAATGGATACAAATATAAATATATAAATAGATGGATAAGTAGATGATAAAATATAAAGTTAAATCCACTAAGATGTGTGTTCCTTGGTGGGTGTGGAGTAACTGCCGCCAAAGGGAAGAAATGGACAGGTAAAAGTCTTCAGACGCTAGGAAAGGAAATCCTGACCTGTCTTCCTCCTTATGGGAGTGCATTCCTCAGCCCCTGGTGGGTGTGGAGCATCTGCCTCCAAAGGAAAGAATTGGACTGGTAAAACCATTCATCCGTTAGGAAAGGAAATCCTGCCTTGTCTTCCTCCTTAGTAATGGCGGCGGCGCGGGAAGAGGCAGGAAAAGGCCTTGCGAACACGCCGGACAAAGGCCGCCTTCCTGGATGTCTCGCCCGCGTACATCCTGACTGTCTCGATGATCTGGGCCACCGAGGGCCGCTCTTCCGGGTCTGCTGCCATGGCGCTGTCGGCCAGCACCTCCAGGCCGGGGTAGCGCGTGTAGCGTGTGTGCTTTTCTTTTATTTTTCTTTCCTTTTCTCTCGTTTCTACTCTTTCCTTTCCTCTACTTTCCTTTCCTTTGCTCCTCTTATCTTCCTCTCTTTCTCTTTCTCTCCACTTCTCCTTACTTCATTTATTGTTTATTATATCGTTCCTTTTCTCTCCTTTTCTTTCCTTTTCTCTCGTTTCTACTCTTTCCTTTCCTCTACTTTCCTTTCCTTTGCTCCTCTTATCTTCCTTTCTTCCTCTTTCTCTCATCTTCTCCTTACTTCATTTATTGTTTATTATGTCGTTCTTTTTCTCTTCTTTTCTTTCCTTTTCTCTCGTTTCTATTCTTGCCCTCCCTCTACTTTCCTTTCTTTTCCTTTCCTTCTCCTTTGTTTTCCTTTGTTTTCTTTTCCTCTTTCTCTTCTTCCTCTCTTTACTGTCTTCTATGTCTTTCCTCCTTCATTTAATTTCCTCTTCCGTTTCTCCTTCTCGTCTTTCTTCCTTTTCTATTTTTTTTTTATCATTTATTCCTCATGCCTCACTTCCCTTCCTCCTTTCCTCTCCTCTTTCTCTCATTTTCTCTTCTTCTGTTTGCTTGTTTTTTTTATTATTTCCTTACTCTCCTTTCTTCTTCTTCCCTTTCTTCTTCTTCTTCTATTTTGTTTTATTTTCTTTTATTTTATCTCCTTTAATCTTCGTTTCCTCTCCTCTCCTTTTGTTTTCTTTCCCTTCCTTTTCTTCTCTTTATCTTCATTTTCTTATTTTCTCTCCTTTCCCTTCCTTTTCTTCTCTTTCATTTCGTTTTCTCTCATTTTTCTTTCTTTTCTTTCTCTTTTTTCCTTTCCTTTCCCTTCCTTTTCCTCTCCTTCACTTCGTTTTCTCTCCTTTTCTTTCTCTTCCTTCGCTTTTTTCCTTTCCTTTCCCTTCCTTTTCTTGGGAGTCCTAGTCCTAGTGAGCGCTGACCTCCGTCCTAGGGCTCAATGCATTCAGGCTAAAAATCGGGCAAACAGAGTACTAGGTTTCATCTCAAGGAGCGTGAGCAATAGGAGCGCTGAGGTCATCCTCAAACTTTACTTAGCACTAGTTCGACCTCATCTCGATTATGCAGTTCAGTTCTGGTCCCCCTATTATAGAATGGATATCAAGATGTTAGAATCTGTACAGAGGAGGATGACGAAGATGATTCAAGGGGTGAGGAACTTGCCTTATGAAGACAGGCTAAAGCAGTTAAATCTACACTCTCTAGAAAGGCGAAGGGTGCTAGGAGACTTGATCGAAGTTTATAAATGGATGAAGGGATTTAATAAAGGGGATGTCAATAAAATTTTGAGAGTGAAAGAGCCAGGTAGGACGCGTGGCAATGGTTTTAAGTTAGACAAATTCAGATTCAACAAAGACATAGGCAAGAATTGGTTCACAAATAGAGTGGTGGACGAATGGAACAGGCTTGGTAGCCATGTTGTGGGTGCCAATACCATAGATACATTCAAGAAGAGGTTGGATAAAGCCATGGATGGTGAGGTAAGGTGGGGTTGAGTGTACAGGAGCTGCCTTGTATAGGCCAACCGGCCTCTTGCAGACTCCTTACGTTCTTATGTTCTTATGTTCTTTCCCTTCCTTCTCTTTTTTCCTTTCCTTTCCCTTCCTTTTCTTCTCTTTCATTTCGTTTCCTCTCCTTTTCTTTCCCTTCCTTCTCTTATTTCCTTTCCTTTCCCTTCCTTTTCCTCTCCTTCACTTCGTTTTCTCTCCTTTTCTTTCTCTTCCTTCGCTTTTTTTCCTTTCCTTTCCCTTCCTTTTCTTCTCTTTCATTTCGTTTCCTCTCCTTTTCTTTCTTTTCCTCCTCTTATTTCCTTTACTTTTCTCTCCTTTTCCTCTCCTTCACTTCGTTTTCTCTCCTTTTCTTTCTCCTCCTCCTCTTATTTCCTTTCCTTTCCTCTCCTTTCTTTTCTTTTCCCCTCTTGTTTCGTGTTCCTTCCTTCCTTCCCTGCTTGTTCTTTCTTTTCCTACTTCTTCATTCCTTTAGTGTTCTTCCTTTCTCCTTTCCCGTCTTCTCTCTCTCTCTCTCTCTCTCTCTCTCTCTCTCTCTCTCTCTCTCTCTCTCTCTCTCTCTCTCTCTCTCTCTCTCTCTCTCTCTCTCTCTCTCTCTCTCTCTCTCTCTCTCTCTCTCTCTCTCTCTCTCTCTCTTTCTCTCTTTTTCGTTCTTTTTCGTTCTTTTTCTCGTTCTCTTTTCTCGTTCTTTTCGTTCTTTTCTCGTTCTTTTCAGTTTTCTTTTTTCAGTTTTCTTTTCTAAGTTTTCTTTTTCAATTTTCCTTTTTCGTTTTCTTTTTTTCGTTCTCTCTTGTTCTCTCATTCTCTTTTGTTCTCTTTTTCCTCTTTCATTCTCTCTCCCTCTTCCCCTACCTCCCCACTCTCTCCCTCCCTCACCCTCTCTCCTCCTCATCACCCTCCCTCCCCCACCCTCTCACTCACTCCTGGCACGGTGAAAAAGCCACGGCCGGGGGGGTCGCGCCACGTCACCACAAGTTTAATTAATTTTCTTTGCTTCGGACGAAAGTAATAGCAAAAACAGGTGGCGAGTGACAAGCTGTGATTATGTGGCGCTGGGAAATTCCTCTAACCCCTCCCTTTTTACTCCTTTGCCTCCTCCTCCTCCTCCTCCTCCTCTTCCTCTTCCTTCCTCGCTTAAGAAAGATGGAGAAGACTGGGTGGAAAGGTAGATGCGTAGATGAGGAAGGAGGAGAGGGATAAGAGATTTGGATAGCACAATGAAGTCTGATTATGTTGGGGTGAGAAATTCTCCTACTAATCCTTCCCTCCTCCTTGCCTTCTCCTCCTCCTCCTCCTCTTCCTCTTCCTTCCTCGCTTAAGAAAGGAGGAGAAGATTGGGTGGAAAGGTAGGTGCGTAGATGAGGAAGCGAGGAAGAGGGTAAAGAGAGAGGCAGTTAAGAGATTTGGATAGTAGAATGAAGTCTGATTATGTTGGGGGTCAGAAACTCCACCTACTAACCATTCCCTTCCTACTACTTGCCACCTCCTCCTCCTCCTTGCCTCCTCCTCCTCTTCCTCCCTTGTTTGAGAAAGGTGGAGAGCCAGATGGTAAGATACGTGGATGAGGAGGAAGGTGAATAGATACGTAGATAAGAGATAGATAAGAGATTTGGATAGGAAAATGAGGTAAGATTATTTTGGGCCCGGGAAATTTCTACTGCCTGATCCTTCCTACCCTTTGCCTTCTCCTCCTCCTCCTCTTCTTCCTCCTCCCTCGTTCAAGAAAGATGGGGAGAACTGAGGGGAAGGAAAGGTAGGTACGTAGGTAGGTAAGGAAGAAGGTAAATGAATGGTAGATTAGAGATTTGGATAGTAAAATGACAAGTGATTCGCGTCTTCCTCCTCCCTTGTTTAAGAAAGGTGAAGATTGGGTGGAAAGGTAGGTATGTAGGTAGATGAAGAACCAGGTATTGGAAAGGTAAAATAGTAGAGAGAAAGTTAGTAGAGAAAGAGATAGGTAAGATAGTTGATGAAAAGTAGAAAGAAGGAAAAAGGTAAAGAAAAAGATAGATAAGAGATTTGGATGTTAGAATGAGTAGGAGAAAAAGAAACAAAATGCAGAGAATGATAGAAAAAGAGATTTGGGCAGCACAAAGATAAACTAGGAGGATGAAGAGAAAATAAATAACGAGATTTGGATAGTGGAATATGAGGTAGAAAGAGTGAAGAAGAAGAGGAAAAAGATACATAGAGGGATTTGGATAGTAAAAATGAATAGTAAAATGAAAATGAATTAGAATGATGATAAAAGAGTAGAATGAGCAGATAGATACGTGACTGAAGAAGTGTATAGGTAGATAGATAGTTGGATAGATGAATAGAAAAGCTGATACGGGTTACACAGATAGATAGATAACTATATGAATGTAAACAGATAAGAGAACACGTAGATTACAGGTGTGAACTGAATGAAATATGAAAAATGAATGGAAAAAAAAGAAAAAGAAAGAAATGAAAAATGAAAAACGATGTGAACTGAATGAAAAAAAAATGAATAATGTAGTGAATGAATAATGGACTAGATGAAAAATTAAAAATGTGAAAAACGAACTGAATGAAAAATGAAAAAAATGAATGAAAAATATATAAAAGAAATTCAAATAAAGTGAGTGAAAAATGAATGACAAATGAAAAAAAATAGTGAAAATGAGAAAAAAATGTGAAATGAAGTGCATGAAAAATAAAAACAATTAATGAAAATGAAAATAGATGAATGAAAAATAATATAAAAAAATTAATAAAAAAAAGAATGGAAAATGAAAAAAATGAATGAAAAATGAAGTGAATGAAAACTTAAGTGAATGAAAAATGAAGTGCATGAAAAATAAAAGAAGGTAGATAAAAACGTGATTGGAAAAGTATATAAATAGAGAGTCAAATAAACGAATATAAAAAGGATAAAGGTAAATAAAAGCTAGCTAGATAGATAAATAAACGAAAATGAACAGGCTAATCTATCCATAAATTCAAAAAAAAAATGATGGCTTGATAAACAGATAGAGGCAGACTGATAGATAGATATGGATAGATAAATCAATAAACACATGAAGGTTATTACACACGAATATTTATGTATGCATGAATGAATGTTGGTGAGTGAATGCAATACGTGTTCATGGATGCTTGTATACAGACACACAGACAGACAGACAGTTAGACAGACAGACAGACAGACAGGCAGTGACCAACAAACAGACAGATTAACAGAAAAACGGACAGAGAAAATGATACAAAAACGCTAACAGAAATATAACCAAATAGGCAAACTAACAGACAGACAGACACAGAAAAACAGACACAAGGACAAAATGCATAAAAACACATACAAACACACAAAAAGATGGAAAAATAGACTGACTAACCAACATACATACATACATACATACATACATACAGACAGACAGACAGACAGTAAGAGAGACAGACAGACAGACAGACAGTAAGACAGACAGACAGACAGACAGACAGTAAGACAGACAGACAGACAGACAGACAGACAGACAGACAAGACAGTAAGAGAGACATACAGACAGACAGACAGACAGACAGTAAGACAGACAGACAGACAGACAGACAGACAGACAGTAAGACAGACAGACAGACAGACAGACAGACAGTAAGACAGACAGACAGACAGACAGACAGTAAGACAGACAGACAGACAGACAGACAGACAGACAGTAAGACAGACAGACATACATACAGACAGTAAGACAGACAGACAGACAGACAGACAGACAGTAAGACAGACAGACAGACAGACAGACATTAAGACAGACAGACAGAGACACACACACACACACACACACACACACACACACACACACACACACACACACACACACACACACACACACACACACACACACACACACACAGGCTAAAAAACATAAAACGTTAAATGTTTGGCCTAAAAAGTTTTGAAACATTAATTTGTAAAAGCTGTTGTTGACTAAGAGCACCTGATTAGCATACTCTCTCTCTCTCTCTCTCTCTCTCTCTCTCTCTCTCTCTCTCTCTCTCTCTCTCTCTCTCTCTCTCTCTCTCTCTCTCTCTCTCTCTCTCTCTCTCTCTCTCTCTCTCTCTCTCTCTCTCTCTCTCTCTCTCTCTCTCTCTCTCTCTCTCTCTCTCTCTCTCTCTCTCTCTCTCTCTCTCTCTCTCTCTCTCTCTCTCTCTCTCTCTCTTTTTTTTTTTATTTAAACTGACGATTCTATAGTTACACAACAGATTTGTATTTCGCCGACGACACTTTATGCGATCGTTCGAGTAGCATATGTTTCTCTGTGCACTTTTTAGGGCTTAAAATGTCACTTTTTCTCGTGCATTATTTCAAAAGCCCTTTACACTTGTTCACTGTGTATTTAGCATCACTAGTGGTGTGGGGCATGTTCTTCGCCACCTGTGAGCAGCCACTTTTACCTGCTGGGTGGACATTTCCCTCACTGTTGGCCCTGCTGCAGTGAATGTGTTCCACAGGCGGGACACCCTGGAAGTGAAGGTCCGTTGGTGCTGGCTGGCGCGTGACCTCGGCACCCCGACCTGCTCGTGGCTGGAGAGTACCGTTCTCGTATCTTTCACAGCCTCTCGCGGGGGGAGCCTCAGTCTCGCCAGGTGTGGTACTCCTTGTACCTGGGCCTTGTGGAACACCACCAGCGCAGCGACGTCCCGGCGGTGCTCCAGAGTGTCTAGATGTATAATATCCTGAGGGGGCGGCTGGGGGTTGTTCTCCTGTAACAGTCGCTGCACCCGTCGCTCCACCTTGTCCAGTCTCTGCAGGTGTGTGGCAGCGCTGGACATCCAGGTCAGAGCTCCGTACTCCAGGTAGGATCTTACCTGGGCCTTGTAGAGGAGCATAATTCCTCGCTTGTCGAGGAAATTAGCCACTCTACGAAGGGCAGAGACACGTAGGGAGGCTTGGTGGGCGACGTGTTTCAGGTGGCGGTCTCTCTCTCTCTCTCTCTCTCTCTCTCTCTCTCTCTCTCTCTCTCTCTCTCTCTCTCTCTCTCTCATAAATTTCCTTATATTTGTTTATTTAATCTTGTTCTTCCTCCTCCTCCTCCTCCTCCTCCTCCTCCTCCTCCTCCTCCTCCTCTCTTTCTCTTTTTTCTTTTCTTCTCCTCTTTCTCCTTTTTTTCTCTCTCTCTTTCTTCTCATTATGTTTCTTCTTTTTTTTTCTTTCTTTCTTTTCCTCTTCCTCATCTTCATCATCATCATCTCTTCCTACCTCCCCTTCCCTCCCCTTGCCTACCAATAAACCTCCTACTTATCATCCTACTCCTCCTTCCCTTCTCTTCCTTCCTTCTCTTTCTCCTTTCCTTCCCTTCCCATCCTCCTTACCTATCTACCTACCTCTCCTACCTTCCCCTTTCCTTCCTATCCCTTTCCTTCCCCTTCCTCTCATACCCCTCCACTCCTTCCTTCCTCGTCATCATCATCATCATCATCATCACCATCATCATCATCATCATCACTCTTTCCCTATGACGTCACCACCGATAAAAAACAAGAAGAAATAAGGAAAAAGGTCAAAAGGAAAAGATAAAATCAATGAGTTAAAAAATAGAATGAGAAAAATCAATAGTGAAATAAAAGCCGGAAAACGAGTGAAATAATAAAGAAGAAGAAGAACAACAACAAATACAAGAAAACAAGAAGAACAAAAAAGAAAAAAAGAAAAAAAACTCCATGCAGGAAAAAAGGAAAAAAGGTAAAAAAGAAATCGTGCTCCTATTTTGTGGGCGGACTCGGCTCCTTGAATGTAAATCAGGCGGCGTATTGTCAACAGGTGCGCGCGGACAGGTAAAGAGGAGGGGGTGAAAGGTGAGGTGAGGTTACAGCGTGAAGGAGGTGGTGATGACGAGCACTGGTGGTGGTGATAGTGGTGGTGATGTTACGTAGCGGTGTTAGTGGTGATGGGTGATGACTGGAATGGAGATGAGTGGAGTGGTGACTGACTTCAAGGTGTGGCTATGTTATGAGGTTAATGAATGGTGAAGAGAGGGATGGGGAGAGTGAGTGTGAATGTGATTGTCGTGTGTGTGTGTGTGTGTGTGTGTGTGTGAGTTTGTGTGTGTGTGTGAGTGTGTGTGTGTGTGTGTGTGTGTGTGTGTGTGTGTGTATTACCCGTGAGCATTTCGAATCACACACATACGCACACACACGCACAAAGTTATCTCGCTCCTAAACTAATTCCGTACAACTCGGCACATCAATGGAAAAAAAAAAAATTATGCAAAACACAGTCGAAACAAAAACTCACCGGCGCTGGATGGATTTTTATGGCTCGCTCGGAGCGGCCAAACTCGGCGAGGCGGCCCCTGAAAAATACAGCAAGAAAACATTGGCGTAATTAATGACTCTCTCTCTCTCTCTCCCCTCTCTCTCTCTCTCTCTCTCTCTCTCTCTCTCTCTCTCTCTCTCTCTCTCTCTCTCTCTCTCTCTCTCTCTCTCTCTCTCTCTCTCTCTCTCTCTCTCTCTCTCATAAATTTCCTTCTATTTGTTTATTTAATCTTGTTCTTCCTCCTCCTCCTCCTCCTCCTCCTCCTCCTCCTCCTCCTCTCTTTCTCCTTCTCTTCCTCTTTCTCTTTTTTTCTTTTCTTCTCCTCTTTCTCCCTTTTTTTTCTCCTCTCTCTTTCTTCTCATTATGTTTCTTCTCTTTTTTTTCTTTCTCTTTCTCTTCCTCCTCCTCATCTTCATCATCATCATCTCTTCCTACCTACCCTTCCCTCCCCTTGCCTACCTATCAACCTCCTCCTTATCATCCTCCTCCTCCTTCCCTTCTCTTCCCTTCCCTTCTCTTTCTC
>NW_026112059.1:132500-135000 GCF_024679095.1 Eriocheir sinensis
CCTCTTCCGCCGGTGACGTCACGGCCGTAACCTCGGGGCAAATACCAGTGTTATTATTCTAATTCATATATTTCGCACAATACTTAAGATGGTGGGAGTAAACAATTATTGAAGGGAAAAATGCTCACTTCTTACCCCACAGGGCCGTTATTTTAAACGTATCGAGCTGCCTTTACGACTATTCCCAAGGCCGCGGAGAAGCTTGGCCAAGTTGTCACGGGTGACTTTACCATTCATGACGCTGAAGGCGTGTACAGCCATCACTACGATCATAAAACAGTCCGTGAATACCCCGGGAACTTCAACGAGAGGCTTTTCAAACAGGCGTGCCGAGGCGAAGATTACTTTATAAATAAGACCTTCCATCCAGCCAATCAGATCCCGTAGCTAAGCACACCCTCCCTCCATCAAGCCAATCAGCTCCCGTAGCTAACATCTCCCTCCCTCCATCCAGCCAATCAGCTCCCGTAGCGATCTTCACTACAAAAGGTGCAACTAGCTCTAGATTCAGCCCTATGCAATGTCAACTCTGTGCTCCCTAAAACGGCATATCGCAAACCGAGGTGATGTGGTAAATCTCGACCCTATACAGGGTAAGAAAAAGGAGAAGGGTGACTCCATCTCAAGAAAACAAAATAGCGTGGCTGATCCCCGAGGCCTGGCGAGCCTCAGAACCTTAGACACACACGCGCACACACACACACACACACACACACACACACACACACACACACACACACACACACACACACACAGAGGATAATGAGGCAGGGGACTAATGGACTAACGCTCTGCCGTGACAGGATAGGGAGGCTTCCCTCCAATATCATTATTTTTAGAAACTATACAACCTAACAAGTTTATCGTTGGTATGATCTGTAGACCACCGAATTCTAATACAGATGACTTTCTTGCATCTATGACTGATATTATTAGTGTTGTATCCAGGTCTAAATTACCAGTTTACATCATGGGTGACTTCAACATTAATATTCTAAATCATGGTGAAAAAAGTTTTCAAAACTTGGTTAATTTATTTCACAGTTTCTGCTATTTCTCCTCAATAAATAAACCTACACGTGTAACTAGAAACTCGGCAACAATAATTGATCACATCAGGACCAACAATTTTGATTATTATTTAACAAGCGGCAATATGTATAACTCAATTAGTGATCGTTTCCCTATTGTTAGTTCATTTTCATTAAACAACACTGTCCACTCACCTAGTACTGTTAATACTATAACCAGAAGAAATCTTTCCAGTGAAAACATAAGTGCATTTAAAGCTGATTTAATTAACATTAACTGGAATTCAAATGCCTGTGATTATGGAGTAAATTATTTGTTTGACTGGTACATAGCGAAATTTACTGATCTGTATAATAAGCACTTCCCGTTGGAGACATTAACAATTAAAGAAAAGCATATAGGCAAACCTTATATCACTTCTGCCATTAAAAATTCAATTAAACATCGTAACAAACTTCAAAAACTGTATGCCAAGTGGCCCCTTACTTATGAAAACGCCTTTAAATCATATAGACATAAATTAACAACGACCATAAGAACTGCCAAAGCAAATTACTATAAAAACAAGTTGTCAAGTGAAGCAGGGGACTCCAAAAAGACCTGGTCTACTATAAATAGTCTACTTGCTAAAAAACAATCGAAACTTCCTTCATCTTTTTTATTCAATGGTGATACCGTAACATATTCTTTTAATATAGCGAACGCTTTCAATAACTACTTCAGTAATATTGGCAACACGTTAGCCACGAACATCCCAGAGACCCAAACACCTTTTACCACTTATCTCCCCGAATCGGTTCCATTTTCTTTCTACTTACGACCCACTACACTACCAGAAGTTAAGTCTGTCATTCTTAATATAAAAGTCTCTTCCCCGGGACATGATGACATTAGTCTTAAAATAATTAAGGAATGTTGTGACCTAATTTCTCCCTTTTTAGTTTATATAATTAATACATCTTTTAAAGAGGGCTCTTTTCCAAGTCACCTGCAGATTGCACGTGTTGTTCCAGTCTTTAAGAAGGGAGACTCTTCATTACCACTTAATTACAGACCTATTTCCATCTTACCAGCTTTAGCAAAATTTTTGAAAAAATGATGTCAGTAAGACTAATGAATTACCTGTCCAAACAGTCACTCCTCACCTCCGTTCAGTATGGCTTCCGTCCTAAGTATTCTACTGAATTAGCACTTCACCATCTATGTCAAAATATTTACAATGCTTTGGATGCAAAAATGTTCCAGATAACTGTGTTCTGTGATCTCACTAAAGCTTTTGACACCATTTCTCATAACATTCTACTAGATAAATTGTTTGTTTATGGAATTCGTGGCAATGCGCATAATTGGTTCAAAAGTTACTTAGCACACATGAAACAATGTACATCGTTTAACAATGTGTCATCGCCATATACAGATACTGCATGTGGTGTGCCCCAGGGATCAATTCTTGGCCCGATTCTTTTCT
>NW_026112059.1:140000-195000 GCF_024679095.1 Eriocheir sinensis
TACTAGAACCATTAAAATACTCCTGGAAATACCGAAAACTCATACGAAAACCGTGTCAAGTATGTGAAACGGGTTAAGATTCGTTTTAAGTCCGTGCCAGTATCTTATTACCTACTTTATGAAACATCAGTATCTCTTCATATATCTTTTCTAGAAACCTTCAACAGTCACGGAAACGCTTTGAAAATCCAATTCAAGGCCTCTTTTTTTACTCCTGAAAATAGGGGATAATGTTTACGAAAGCGTGTCGCCTCCTCTGGCGGCGGCCGCGGCGATGCTGCAGCCGCTGTTGCGAGAAATACCTCGTCACTGAAATAAGTCACATATACATGTGGGGGGGGGTCAATGGGGGGCTGGTTAGAAGGGGCGGTCGAGGGGGGCGCAGACACCCCGTTAGTAGGTCGTAAAGTTCGGTTGGAGTAATTTAACTATGCTCCCCGACCCTAAACCCTCTGCGAGATATTTCACGGCTGCGGCGACTGCAGCGTCGCCGCGGCCGTCGCCAGAGGAGGTGACGCACTTTCGTAAACATACAGCACGTTTGTAAGTGGAGGAAGAAAAGGAGGAAGAGGAGGAAGCAGCGGAAGAGGTGGAGGAAGACTTTAATCCAGACCCAATAATTCGTAGATAAAACTTTCTTCTCATAAGGATTGATCCCCATTTTGCTTCCCCATCTCTTTCAAAACATTTACCCGTTCAGTCATTTTTTCCGACATACTCATAGAATAAGTTCCGCACAATGGCAATATAAATAAAAAAAAGCTGCATGCTGAACTTTCATCAACATCAAATGAAACTCCTGTGATGTGAAAAATCAACGAAAGAAAAGAAAAATAGAGAAAAAGCACTTGATGGAAGCTAGTTTTTTCGTTTCTTTGTGTTAGGAGAAGTGGTTTACAGACTTTTTTGTTTGGTATTGTTTTACCTTTGAACTGCTTCCTATGATGCGAAAATAAACAGATAAATGGGAGAGAAAAAAATAGAAAAAGCATATTATGGTGAGTGTTTTCTGATAGTGGGAGAAGTGGTTATGTTTTTGTGTGTGTGCTGTGTGTTAATGTTTGCCTTCTATGATGCGAAAATAAATATATAAATGAGAGAGAAAAAAAAAAACATGATGGTGAGTGTTTTCTGATTGTTGGAAAAGTGGTTGGTGTTTTTTCAGTGAGTGTGTTTTATTTTGTCTTTGAGCCGCCTCCTGTGATGCCAATAAATGAACAAATAACTAACAGTGCATATCCTTAACCCAACAAGAGGACACTCGACTTATACATAACAACTCCTAGGCCGGTATTCTCAGACGCTTCTGTCTCTCATACCAACTTTTTTCACAGGGGTCAAAGGAGATCAGTCGGATTCTCATGAGTGTTTTTTTTAGGTCCATAGTACAGATAGGAGGTCAGACTACCACCAGGGTCATTAAACTACCCCTGGCAATACCCACAACGCCTACGAAAGCTGTGTGTGTGTGTGTGTGTGTGTGTGTGTGTGTGTGTGTGTGAGAGAGAGAGAGAGAGAGAGAGAGAGAGAGAGAGAGAGAGAGAGAGAGAGAGAGAGAGAGAGAGAGAGAGAGAGAGAGAGAGAGAGAGAGAGAGAGAGAGAGAGAGAGAGAGAGAGAGAGAGAGAGAGATAGAGAGAGAGAGAGAGAGAGAGAGAGAGAGAGAGAGATTTACATAGAAAATCAGACCACACAGACCCCATGGTCCAGACTTGGTGGTCTGTCCTTAAACCTAAGTGATTTTACATTAATCAGAAGACTCCAAAACGTTGCATTTCTACTCTAGTTGATATTAAGTTGAAGGAAGTGACGGTCGAGCTTATTTTTGAAGGAGTCAATCGTGTTACATTGGACCACTGACGGTGGAAGCTTATTCCATTCTCGCACTACAACGTTGGTGAAGAAAAATTTGTTGCAGTCTGAATTTACTTGTCTACATCTGAGTTTTACGCCATTGTTCCTCGTGCGCAAAGTGTCATCGATCATAAACAATGTTGATCTGTCTACGTTCGTGAAACCATTAAGTATTTTAAGACATTCGATCAGTTTTCCTAGGAGGAGACGTTTCTCTAGATAGAACATGTTAAGGGTAGAAAGCCTTTCTTCGTAGGATTTGTTGCGCAAGGAAGGGATCATTTTCGTTGCCCGACGCTGAACACCTTTTAATTTAGCTATATCCTTTGCATGGTGGGGAGACCAAAACTGTACCGCATATTCCAAGTGGGGTCTGAATAAACTGTTGTATAGCGGGAGTATTACATCTTTATTCTTGAATACAAAGTTTCTTTTAATGAAGCCAAACATTCTGTTCGCTTTATTTGCTGCATCGATGCATTGCTGTGAGAATTTGAGGTTTGACGCGATTTTGACCCCCAAGTCTTTGACGCATTGAACGCTTTTGAGTTTAACGCCGCGCATTTCGTATTCGAACTTCTTATTCCTCGTTCCAACTTGAAGGACCTGGCACTTGTCTACGTTAAAGGGCATCTCCCATCTATCCGACCAAGCTGAAATTTTGTGCAAATCCTCTTGGAGGCTTTGCCTGTCTTCGTCAGTGAGAACCGAGTTGCCAATCTTTGTGTCGTCTGCAAATTTACTAATGCGGTGTATTGAGTCCAACATCCACGTCGTTGATGTAAATAATGAAGAGCACTGGGCCAAGGACCGAGCCCTGAGGGACGCCACTAGTGACAGGCGCCCACTCTGAGTTAAATCCGTCAATCACTACTCTTTGTTGTCTGTTGCTCAACCAATTCGCGATCCATTGGTTTACTTGACCGTCAATACCTATTTGCTTTAATTTGTAAAGTAATTTATGATGCGGGACTTTATCAAACGTTTTCTGGAAATCAAGATAGACTACGTCCAGTGATTTGGTTACGTCATAAACAGTGAAGAGGTCGTTATAATAGGTTAATAGGTTTGATATGCAGGATCTTTTGTTTCGGAAGCCATGTTGTGAGTCCCCAATCAATGAGTGGCTTTCAAGGTAATTCACAATTTTGTCTCTAATTATGCCCTCAAGTAGCTTACCTACAACCGAAGTTAGACTAATGGGCCTGTAATTACCTGGTACTTTTTTGTCTCCTTTCTTGAAAATCGGTGTCACGTTAGACTTTTTACCATCTTAATGGACGATGCCTTGTCGCAAGGACATATTGAATACGGTTGTGAGGGAGGAGAGTATTTCGCTCTTTGTTTCTTTCAGCAGAGTTGGATATACTTTGTCAGGTCCAGGACTTTTATTTGTTTTAAGTGAATGGAGAGCTTTAAGGACTTCATCGGTTGTTATTTCAAAATTAGGCAATGCATGCTCGAGATTTACAATAGTACTGGTGTTGGTGGTAGCGAGAGGAAGACTGTTAGTATTAAACACCGAGGAAAAGTAATTGTTTAAGAGGTTTGCAATGTGTTGGCTGCCAGTCACTAGTGCACCGTCGCTGTTTGTTAAAGGTCCAATACCACTTTTGATCGAGAGAGAGAGAGAGAGAGAGAGAGAGAGAGAGAGAGAGAGAGAGAGAGAGAGAGAGAGAGAGAGAGAGAGAGAGAGAGAGAGAGAGAGAGAGAGAGAGAGAGAGAGAGAGAGAGAGAGAGAGAGAGAGAGAGAGAGAGAGAGAGAGAGAGAGAGAGAGAGAGAGAGAGAGAGAGAGAGAAAGAAATTCATAGATGGAGAGCAAGGATGAAAGAAAGGGAGAAGTAGAATGAAGTAGAGAAGAGAAAAATAAAGAGAGGCCCCGATGCGAATGTTAAGAAACTCTAGCGGGCCGTCCTCGTGAGCGTAAGCACTCTCACTGGTGTTTTCTCTCCGCAGGTGTGTGGGTGCAATGTATACCTGAATGATGTTAATTGGTGAACAGATTCCTACCAAGTAAAATCAATCAATCAATCAATTAAAGAAGGAAAATATAATAAAAAAGAAAAAAATGGAATGAGAAAGAAAAGGGAAACGGATGCTGCGTCGCAAGCCGTCGCGAGGATTCCTTTGGATGCTTGTGTGCGTTTCCCATGCCCATCGGTCTTCCATCCCTGAACCGATAAACGCGGTGACCGGCGCCTTCACAGTAATTATCATTAATTTTATAATCCAGTCTGGTAGTTTTAAGAAGCGAGTTCTTGCATCCTCACCTCGGCGGGGGTGTGGAGCGCCAGCGAGCCCAAGGTCTCCCTGGCGAGCATGGCAGGACTGGAGGGCTCCAGGCAGGGCTCCTCGGCGTCCCTCGGGGCCCCGACGGAGGTGCCGGAGATCTTCCGGTTACAAACCCGGGCAGGTGGAGCTCGTTAGCCGTGGTAGGCAGTCTGCCTAGGAGAGCAAACTCCGAACAATAAACCCGGGCAGGTGGAGCTCGTTAGCCGTGGTAGGCAATCTGCCTAGGAGAGCAAACTCTAAACAAACCCGAGCAGGTGAGGCTCGTTAGCCGTGGGAGGCAATTCACCTAGGAGAGCAAACTCTATACAAACCCGGGCAGGTGGAGGTCGTTAGCCGTGGGAGGCAATTCACCTAGGAGAGCAAACTCTAAACAAACCCGGGCAGGTGAGGCTCGTTAGCCGTGGTAGGCAGTTCACCTAGGAGAGCAAACCCCGAACAATAAACCCGGGCAGGTGGAGGTCGTTAGCCGTGGGAGGCAATTCACCTAGGAGAGCAAACTCTAAACAAACCCGGGCAGGTGGAGGTCGTTAGCCGTGGGAGGCAATTCACCTAGGAGAGCAAACTCTAAACAAACCCGGGCAGGTGGAGGTCGTTAGCCGTGATAGGCAATTCACCTAGGAGAGCAAACTCTAAACAAACCCGGGCAGGTGGAGGTCGTTAGCCGTGGGAGACAATTCACCTAGGAGAGCAAACTCTAAACAAACCCGGGCAGGTGTAGGTCGTTAGCCGTGGTAGGGAATTCACCAGGAGAGCAAACTCTAAACAAACCCGGGCAGGTGGAGGTCGTTAGCCGTGGGAGGCAATTCACCTAGGAGAGCAAACTCTAAACAAACCCGGGCAGGTGGAGGTCGTTAGCCGTGGTAGGCAATTCACCTAGGAGAGCAAACTCTAAACAAACCCGGGCAGGTGGAGGTCGTTAGCCGTGGGAGGTAATTCACCTAGGAGAGCAAACTCTAAACAAACCCGGGCAGGTGGGGCTCGTTAGCCGTGGTAGGCAGTTCACCTAGGAGAGGAAACTCTAAACAAACCCGGGCAGGTGGGGCTCGTTAGCCGTGGTAGGCAATTCACCTAGGAGAGCAAACTCCGAACAACAAACACGGGCAGGTGGAGCTCGTTAGCGTGAGCAGTTCACCTAGGAGAGCAAACTCCGAGCAAAAAACCCGGGCAGGTGGAGCTCGTTAGCGTGAGCATTTTACCTATGAGAGCAAACTCCGAACAATAAACCCGGGCAGGTGGAGGTCGTCAGCCGTGGTAGGCAGTTCACCTGGGAGAGCAACCTGAACAATAAACCCGGCCAGGTGGAGGTCGTCAGCCGTGGTAGGCAATCTGCCTAGGAGAGCAAACTCCGAACAATAAACCCGGCCAGGTGGAGGTCGTCAGCCGTGGTAGGCAATCTGCCTAGGAGAGCACACTCCGAACAATAAACCCGGGCAGGTGGAGGTCGTCAGCCGTGGTAGGCAATCTGCCTAGGAGAGCAAACTCCGAACAATAAACCCGGCCAGGTGGAGGTCGTCAGCCGTGGTAGGCAATCTGCCTAGGAGAGCAAACTCCGAACAATAAATCCGGGCAGGTGGAGGTCGTCAGCCGTGGTAGGCAATCTGCCTAGGAGAGCAAACTCTAAACAAACCCGGGTTTGTGGTGCTCGTTATACTGTCGTAGACAATCCACGCGATGGGAACACCAAAGAAAAGGAAAATAAAAAGGAACACCAGAAAAATGGAAAATACAGAAACGAAACATCAAGAAACAAAAAGATCATCCACCTTTAGGCCCTAACATCGCCAAAATTATGGATGGGTCTCTTCTGGGGAGAAAGCGGCTCATCCAGACCAAAGAACATCAACCAAAGGATGATATGAATAAATAAAAAAAAAAAAGCATAAAGAAAAACACATCAAGGAAAGAAAAATATAACAAACATCATCCACCTTCCGGCCCTGACTAACATCACCAAAATTATGGGTGGGTCTCTTCTGGGGAGAAAGCGGCTCACCCAGACCAAAGAACATCAACAAGGGATGATATAGAAAAGAACACCAAAAAAAATGGAAAAAGATCAGAAAAAACATCGAAAAAGAAAAGCAACAGAAATAAATGAACAACATCAAGAAAAGAGAAATACAAAGAAGCATCATCCACCTTTCGGTCCCAAACAACATCACCAAAATTATGGATGGGTCTCTTCTGGGAGGAAAGCGGCTCATCCAGACCAAGGAACATCAACAAGAGGATGATAGGAAAAAAGAACATCAAAAAGCATCAATAAGAAGTAAAAGAAAAAGAACAGGAAAACATCGAAAAGGAAAACTAAAGCAATAAAAAGAACGAAAAACACGACATCAAGAAAATGAAATAAAACAAACATCATCCACCTTTTGGCCCTAACAACATCTCCAAAATTATGGGTGGGTCTCTTCTGGGAGGAAAGCGGCTCACCCAGACCAACGAACATCGACAAAAGGATGATAGGAAAAAAGAACACCAAAAAAGAACACCAAAAAAGAACATCAAAAAAGAAAACCAACACCGAGAAAACACAAAGGAAAAAAGAAAGAAAAAGAAAAGAAAAAGAAAACAAATAGAAAAAAGAAAAGAAAAAAAGAAAAGGAAAAAAAATATATATAAATAAATAAATAAATAAATACAGAATATAGTAAAATTAACTAACTGACTCTAACTGCTTAACTAACTATCAAACTATCTATTTAACTAACCTACCTAACTGACGGTAATACAGCTGTTTGACTACCCATTAACAAACAAAGAAACAAACCACTTAACGATCTAACATGGATAGTGAGGTAAGGTGGGATTAGACTTACAGGAGCTGCCTTGTATAAACCAACCGGCCTCTTGCAGACTCCTGACGTTCTTATGTTCTTTTACGTTTAAGAATATTGCCCTTAAACCCCATTCACACCTGTACTAATACCTGACTGGTTGGGTGACTCTTCTACCTCTGCCTGCCTCCCCTCCTGCTACTGTCTCCGCTATAAGCACAAATCTTCCCTCCCCCATAAAACCCACACCTAACCTAACCTAACCTTCCTGTATATCCCCTTCACACCTGTGCTAATACCTGGCTGGTTAGGTGACTCCTTCTACCTCTGCCTGCCTCCCCTAATGTTACTCTTTCCGCTAAAAAGCACAAATCTTCCCTCCCCCATAAAACCCACACCTAACCTATCCTAACCTTCCTGTAAACTCCCTTCACACCCATACTAATACCTGGCTGGTTGGGTGACTTTTTCTACATCTGCCTGCCTCTTCCTGTTACTGTCTCCGCTATCAGCACACAATCTTCCCTCACCTAACCTAACCTAACCTTCCTAACCTAACCTTACTGTATACCCCTTCATACCCGTGCTAATACATGGCTGGCTTACTTCCCTACATTCAACCACTAACACCTCCCCCCCCCGCCCCCCACACACACACACGCATAAAACTATCAAACCCTCATTTAAAACAATATATGAAGCACTCACAAGAAAAAACACCAGGACGCAACACTGTATAAGGCAAAGATGATGGTGGGAAGAGGGTGAATGGGGTGGAGGTCACACGATAACCTACGCGTTACCCCGGCGCGTTCCTCCGTCCCCTTGGCCCGTGACCCCGCGCAGGTAACAGCAGACCCCCTCAGCCGGCGACACAGGACCGATTGTGACACGCAGTTTACCTTTCCCAGGCATACCCATTTCACTGACCCACGCGTGAGGAGGAGGAGGAGGAGGATAAGATAGCAAGGGAAAAAGACGACGAGGTAGAGGTCAAGAAAGGGGAGCTAGCGAGAGGGAGGAAAAGGAGGAGGAGGAACACAAAGTAACACAAAGTAAGAACAAACAACAGCAGAACTGCTGGTCCTTACGAGGCTGTTTGTGACAAGCTACACTAACTATCTAATCAAAGGTGGAAGATGAAGGAAGGCAAAGGTGAAGGCTCCTCCCCACCCCCCCATCCCTCCAGCCAAAGCTGGCAGGAAAGGAAAAAGAACCATGCAGCATGGAAAAACTGCATGGATTTTATGTAGGAAAGAGGAAAGAACTACCATTGCTGCTACCACTAACCGGGCGATTAAAGCGGACAAAGACACCAGTATTCGAAAAAACTTAACGTTATTACGACAATGAGTAATATCTTAGTTGCCGGTTGGATTCAAAACACTTGTCTAATCTATTCTTGAAGGCCGTAACTGTTGTACTATCAACGACATCACAGGGAAGAGAGTTTCAAACATTAACAACTTGATTGAAGAAGTGTTTAGCTTCGTACGACGAGAATCTCTTACCACTTATCTTCAAATTGTGATTTCTTCTTGTTCTATTTGTGTGTGTGGGGGGGGGGGGGTACGTGTGTTTGTGTTTGTGGGAAGTACGTGTGTTTGTGTTTGTGGGAAGTACGTGTGTTTGTGTGTGTGGGGGGGTACGTGTGTTTGTGTGTGGGGGGGGGGGTACGTGTGTTTGTGTGTGTGGGGGGGGTACGTGTGTTTGTGTGTGGGGGGGGGGTACGTGTGTTTGTGTGTGGGGGGGGTACGTGTGTTTGTGTGTGGGGGGGGGTACGTGTGTTTTTGTGTGTGTGTGGGGGGGGGGTACGTGTGTGTGTGTGTGTGTGTGTGTGTGTGTGTGTGTGTGTGTGTGTGTGTGTGTGTGTGTGTGTGTGTGTGTGTGTGTAAGCCATCTATTCATATTTATCTATCTGCACATTACGTCGATATCTGAATCTATCCGTTTATGATATTTAAGAGGCAGGAATTGGTTGTTTTTTTGGGTGTCATCACTAAAAATTATTATCCAAGCTTATGACGATTACAAAATGTACAAATTGCAAATATTAACCTCGCCCTGATCCTCTTGTTTCAATCACATACAGAAGAAGAGCTAAGTTATTAAGCAATAGAAACTCCAAAAGTAAACGCAAGAAAGTGTAAATACTGACCTCTTCCTGATGCTCCAATTTCTAACATGTACAGAGAAATCTTAGGTCGGCACTGTCAGACCCCTCCTCACCTCACATCAACAATTTCCAAATGCCAAAAAGAAGACAAATCAGGTTCTAATGAGTTTTTTTTTTAAGTTCTTTGGTACAAAGGAAGGGCCAAACTACCACCAGGGTTATTAAGCTACCCAAGGAAATGCCCAAAGCTCCTAGGAAAACCGTGTCAAATATGTGTGTTTGCGCCGATATGTTTAAGAGTATGTCTGTCAAGGCCAGGAAGTTCAGATGGTTATAGGACTGATTGAAGCCAGGAGAACGGCGGCAACTACTTCAATCGAGTCCAAGTATGATTATACCTTCACCAGGTTTCTAAGGAATATGATCAAAACAACCAAAAGTGGAAGTGTAAACATGTTGAGGTACAAAGTCCAATACACCTCCCGTACTCTCCAGTAGACCGCGACAGTACCCAGGGAAAGCGGCAGCCCGACCCGGCAATTGTGAGTGGTGCCTCGTGGGAAGAGGCGCCCGTTGCGGTGATGTAGAGACGCACACTGCCTCGTAGACGTCACTCGATGGAGGAGGACGGGCTCAGCAGAATGTCAGCTGCCTGAGTGCCCGAAGATGATGACGCCGGGGTAGACGGGGAGCCAAGGACGAACAAACGGTGTCAGCTCGGCGAGGAGACGAAACTGGGTAGGTGGGACGGAGGCGCAAGCAGGCCGTGCCCAGTGGACTGCGGGGCTCCAAGGTTGAGAGGGAGGAAAGGGGACGCAGGTCCAGGATCGCTCTTGGGTCAGTTCCGCTCTGCCTCAGCTCTCGGGCAACCACACCACCTTGGCTCGCTTCGACGCTGCGTGAAGTCAGGGCGCCGACCGTGAAGCTGAATGAGACTGCATCGCCACCAGGAGCAGCTTCGGGTCGGCGAACAAAGCAGGCTGGGTGAAGCGGCAAGCTGGGAATAATCGAAAGAGCATCAACCCTTATACTGGTGTGTGTGTGTGTGTGTGTGTGTGTGTGTGTGTGTGTGTGTGTGTGTGTGTGTGTGTGTGTGTGTGTGAGTGAGTGTACATGTGTGTGTGTGTTAGTGGTAGTTCAGCCCTCACATAAGCCCCCTTACAAAAATCTACCGTAGGTAGACTAAACTGAACTAACACGATACAACAAGAAATAAGCAACCAGAAATGACAAAGAGGAACGGCTAACGTTCACCTCCTAAGGAGCGACTCAGAAAGTCTGCGCCCACGTTGTCTCGGCCGGCAAGATGAACCAACCGGAACGGGTAGTTCTGCAGCTGAAGGGCCCACCTCATCAGTCTGTCGCTGGATCACTTGGACTTGTGGAGATATACCAGAGGTTTATGGTCTGTTTCTAAAATGAACTCTTTACCTCTGAGGTAGAAGTCAAACTTGGAGATCCCGAACAAAATGGCAAGGGCTTCTCGTTCGATGGGGAAGTATCTCCTTTCCCGGTCAAGCAGCTTCCGACTGGCATACCAGACTGGCTGGGGGGTGTCCTTGTAGTAATGCAGCAGCACAGCTCCCAACCCGAGGTTCGAGGCGTCTGTCCTAAGAACAAAAGGCAAGGCGGGGTTAGGTAATCGTAGGACTGGCTGCGATGGCAAGGCGTCCTTCAGTTGTTCGAACCGTGATAACAGGTCTTCAGTCCACGGCAGCGGCTCACGTTGGGGTCTCCGAGGAAGGTCGGAGAGAGGTCCCGTGAGCTCGGCAGCCATGGGGATGAAACAGCGGTAGAACGAAGCCATCCCCAGGAAGCTGCGAAGACTTTTCTTGGTAGTAGGAGGGCTGATCTGCTTCAGGGCCTCAGTCTTGTCCCGCATGGGGCGAAGGTGCACCACGTCAATCACAAACCCCAAGTACTGGATAGAAGGGAAGCCAAACCGACACTTGGATGGTTTCGCCGTCAGCCGGTGATGACGAAGCCGCTCAAGGACAGATGTTAGAGCTGTTAGGTGACTGGGCCAATCTGACGAGTAAATGAAGACGTTATCAAAATAAAAGGAGATGTTAGGCGGATCCGCGAGAACAGTCCTCATGAGGCGGATGTAGGTGGAGCAGGCGGTGACGAGACCGAAGGGAAGTCGACAGAACTCCATCAATCCTTGGTGGGTGGAAAAAGCAGTGAGAGGCTTGGCACGGTCGGTCAAGGGGATCTGGTAGTAGGCCTTGCACAAGTCAAGCTCCGAAAAGTAGGTAGCTCCATTCCTGCTCCAACTTTGGTTGAGTACGGACCTCCGCTCGCTCCTCCTGCATTTTACCTGTGGTTCAAGTCTTCGAGACTTCACACACAGCTGTTGTCTGCTGTAGTCTGAACTGTGCCAGCAAGCCCTTGTTGCTTCACCCACCTTCTATCGAGGCATTGCCTGCCTCGATGGATAACTCCGAGTCCGGGGCTTCTACACTCGAGAATGACCTCGCCATGTCTGACGAGGACGACTCACCCGCAGTGAACCACTGGCCCGAGCTGCCGAACCTTGTCTCCCACCTGTCGTCGTCCACTCCCAGCCATGGTAAACCGATCACCACCAAACGGCCCGCAGACGACTCAGACGACTCACACGACGCAGCCACTGAGGACTGCCTCCGCCCTCTGGCCAAGACTGCAAAAAGTGCCCCCACGGGTGTTGACACGACTCCTCCTCTGCCTCCTCTGCCTCTTCCTGTTGCCTCGACCCCTGCCGCCTCCCGGACATCCGCCAACCTCCCAGCTTTCGCCCCACGAGACACGTATGTCAAGCTATCCTTCCCTGGCAACCCGTCCACCGACACGAAGCTCCGATGGTTGTCGGAGGTTACTAAAGCCTTCCACCTCCAGCGCGATATGGCCGAGGTCAAGATGGCTGCCGTCACCTCCAGGTTTGTTTATATCTCCCGGCAGCGAACTGACATCATCTCCCGCGTTCAGGCTGGGGAGTTCCTGTCGCTGCCTCTCACCCCAATGGACTCACCTGACAGGCCTCGCAAGTTCCCCAGCTACATCCTTACCCGTTACCCTGTTGACGTGGACCCGCGTCTTGCTGAGGGTCACCAAGGCGTTTACTCGGCAAGACGCTTCATCCAAAACGGCTCCCCCATTAACAGGATTGTTGTGGTGTGGAGCCTTCCTGACCCGCCTCCACCCACTATGGCCTTCGACTTCCTTCCGTGTCTGCCCCCCTGTGAGGTGCGTAAGCTCCAAAATGATCAGCCTTGGTGTTTCAGGTGCTGGGGCGTTGGCCATATCTCCAGGTACTGCTTTGCCTCACCGAAGTGTGCCTGGTGTGCTGCTGCTCACGACACGAGGACATGCCCGGTCAAGAACGAGAGTTCCCGTCCAACTGCTTCCACCTCCTCCGACCTTCAACCACCAAAGGATGTGTCCCTCTGGAAGTGCCCACGGTGCCTTCAGCCGGGGTTAACGTGGCACGGCTGTGCTCGGCGCCAGGCCCCGCTTCGTACCTCCTCGACAGCGTCACCACCACCACCTCTGCCACCGCTGTCTAATAAGACTGCTAACCCCACTGACTCTGCCTCTCCACAGGATGTGGCACTTCAAGGCCATTTCTTCCTCCAGGCTCGGGTCACGACGATGGAGGACCGTTTCTCCGCCCTCGACGCCAGGATCAACGAGCTGGTTGCCGCCCAGGCAGCTACTGCCTCCAAGCTCAACACCATGGTCGAAGCTCAGGAGGCCGTCGTCACCGCAGTCTCCTCCCTCACAGAAAAAATGGATACCATCTGTGCTCGACTTGAGAAGCTCTACCAGACACCTCCTGCCTCTGCCATGTCTCCCTCAGGTTGCTCGTCTACCTCCACTCCTCACCGGTCTCACTTCTCAAAGGGTAAGATTCGACGCTAATTTCCAACTTGATATCATATCTTGGAATGTTTGTGGCATCACCAACCACGCCAAGCTTGCCCAGCTCAAGGCCTATGTGTATCAACACCATCCAAACGTCATTTTGCTACAGGAGGCATTTCCAGGGCGGCCGCCACGCTGGGCAAGCTCCTCCTCTCACAGGGTACGTTCCGTACGTCCACATGGTAAGGAATGGCCTCCTGACGTACATTCATTGTTCCTTGCCTCACCGCCCTCTCCGCACATCTACAGATCCTGACACGACCTTTCAGCTCTTTGAAATCACGCTTGGGGGTGGCCTCCTTCAGATATGCAATGTGTACTCTGCCCCTGCTCGCCTCAACCTTGCAGCTCTTCCACCTCCTACGGTGCGCGGTATGATATATCTCGGGGACTTCAACGCGAGGCATCCCGACTTAGGTGATCGATCTGATTGCACAAACTACCCTGGACTACGACTCCTATCTTACATCCGAAGGCATCATCTGACGCGCTGGGACACCGGGGGCGCCACTCACTCCCGGGGTGGTACGCTGGATCACGTCCTCACCTCTGGCCTGGTAACATCTCAGGTCCAATGTTCCTCTGTGCCGGCTTTATTTTCTGACCACGTTGCCCTTCGGTTTTGCTACTCTCTACCTTCTCTGTCAACCAATTCTGCCTCTCGACTACGAATCAATGTGCCCCCTAAGTATTGCCCGACATTTATCGCCTATATAACCCACGTGTTGCCTACCTTTAACGTTACTTCACCTGATCAGTTATATTCCGCTCTTGTCTCTGCCACCCATGACTTTCACAGGTTGTATATCTCACGGCCACACCTCCAGCGTCACCCTGCTGCTCACCTCTGGACATTAGACTTGCGCATTCAAGAGGCAAGGGAAGAAGCTGAGCGTGCTGGTCTTCTGTTTCAAGCAAACCCTACTCCTGAGCTGCTCCGTCGATACCAAGAGTCAAGGGACGCTCTTGTGGCATTACAAGAGTGCGTCATTACAGAGTCCTGGCGGAAGTTCACAGACAGCATTAACCAGCAGACGAGTGTGGCCTCCATGTGGCGCCTCATCCGTCGGGTGGTTAAGAAGACTCCCTCAACTGCCCTTCACCACACTCCCGCAGCCTACGCGCAGCAACTAGTAGACACATGGTCGGAACAGTCTAACCCTGCCAGCCTTCCCGCCCACATACAAGACGCCCTCTCCTCCCGTGCTACTGTCCGACGGCTCCGTCTCATGTCAGCCTTATTGCACCCGGATGACGACGAGTCCGTGCCGATCACCGCCAGTGAGCTGCGCCGTGCTCTCTCTAGAGGTAAAGCTTCGTCTCCTGGTGATGATGGTATAACTTACACAGTACTACGCCTGCTGCAACAAGTTCCCGGGAACCCTCTGCTTCTACTCTACAATCTTTGCCTTCGCGACGGTTGTGTACCACAAGCCTGGACCAGCAGCACCATCATACCCATCCCCAAGCCAGGTACAGCAAAGTTCAGACCTATTTCCCTTACTTCTTGTTTCTGCAAAGTTATGGAACGAATCTTACTTAACCGTCTTATGTACCGCCTCCAGGACCGCCTTTCGCCCCGACTGTTTGGCTTCCTTCCTCAGCGCAGCACACACCACTGTCTTGTCGACCTGTACTCTCGTCTCTCCCGGGACAGCGTGGTGGCTTTCGTTGACCTGAAGAGTGCCTCTGATGTCGCTAACAGGGACATCATTTTGGACCAGCTCGCTGACTTTGGTATTAAGGGTAATCTCTTACGGTGGATCAGGGGCTACCTCAGTAACAGGACCTCCCGAGTGTTCTTCAGCGGTGCATACAGTCACTCGAGAAGTTTTCTCCTTGGTACGCCTCAAGGGGGTGTTCTAAGTCCGTTTTTGTTTAATATTTTGATGCATCGGCTACTCACTTCTCTACCTGACATTCCTGGCATTACGATTTCATGTTACGCTGACGACATATGTGTTCATTCTACCTCACCAAGGGACCTTCAACTTTTTCTTGCCTCCTTCTCCGTGTCGTCCTCTAACTGTGGTATTATTGTCTCTCCTGATAAGAGTAGAATATTCTCCTGCCGCCCTCCTGCCACTCTGCCAGACTTCTCCGTCGGTGGGACTGCCATTCCCTTGTGCTCCCAGTACTGCTACCTCGGCGCACCTGTCAAGATCTCGCCAGTCGTCCCCGCCGGGCGTCAAACACATCCTCTCATTCGTGACTTGCTGGATCGCCTTCAGAGACGGCTTCAACCACTCCAGTGGCTCACAAACAACTCTTCGAGCATCTCCATTCCTGTGGCCAGGACCATATATATTACTTTTATTCGCTCTGTCGTTGATTACCTCTCCCCTGCCTTGGTACAACTTCCCCGAACGACTTTAGAGCCCTTGGAGAAATTTCAGAACAGAGCGCTGAGAGTTATTCTTGGGTGTCCCATGTCTACAAGGATTGTAAACATGCAATGCGAGTTAAGTCTTCCACCCTTGGTCGAGAGAATTTATTCCAATGTTACTAGCCTCACTGTTAAGTGCCTCCATCTCCCACATCTCTCGCCCCACTACTCGCAGCTGATCAGGATGTCGCTTGGACCCGCTCGACCTGTTCCTCCTATCTTGCCCGCAGGTCGTACCCTTATTCGAGCTGTCTCTTCCTTGATTCGCAGTCTTGATTTGGATGTCCGTGCTGCTGACGTGCCCCTGGCCCGCCCCGTGGATGTTGCCAACGCCAGAGGTCAGCTTAACTCCTACATCCAAGTCGGACCCGCCTCCCTACAGCTGCAGTTGGCCCTGGAACACGTAGCGACAGTGACGTCCTCCATCGCAGCTCCACGCCGTCTCTACACTGACGGGTCACTGCAATCGGACGGTGCAGCTGGTTGTGCGGTTTTCTCACCTGACTTGGAGCCGCCTCCTGGGGGTTGGGTTGGCCGTCGCCTCCATGACCACTCCAGCTCCACATTATGTGAGCTGTATGCCATACTAGATGCTGTCAGTCTCGTTTGTCAAAGGGAAATGCTGCTATTATTTGTGATTCAAAGCCTGCCCTTCAGTCCCTGTCTGCTGTCCATCCCACCCACCCTCAAGTCGTTCAACAGATCCTGTCCTTTTTATCTTTAATGAATGCTCGTAAGTTGCACGTCAAATTTTTATGGGTGCCATCCCATGTGGGTTTATGCCATAATGCCACAGCTGACCGCCTTGCCAAGGAAGCCTGCTGCCTACCTCCACGTGGTGATGCCCGTCCTCTCTCCCTGCCCTGCAACCTCTCCAGAGTCCGCACCGCCGCCTTTCTTCCTGCACGGCGTCGTAGGGATACAGAGAAGCCCCACAGCATCACCATCAACCACTATGAGGCCGTCTGCCGCCACAAGTACTCGTACCGTCGCCGGGGCCTCATGGTTCGGAGACACAATGTTGTTTCCGCACGTCTGCGGTTAGGCTACCGTCCACCGTGGCAGGTCGCCGGAGTGGAGGGGGAGCCTGTGTTCACCGAATGTCGCCTGTGCCGCTCACCGCTGTCAAACACCATCGAACACTACTGCCTGGCCTGCCCCACTGTTCGTGGATTGCTACCCTAGGGACAGCCGCTGGATGCTGTCTGCCGCCACCTCCTGAACCACGACTCTCTTGATGTAATCCTGGTGCGCCACCCTCGATTTGGGGGGTTTTCATAGGTGTGTGTGTGTGTGTGTGTGTGTGTGTGTGTGTGTGTGTGTGTGTGTGTGTGTGTGTCCATTGGTTTAGTTAAAATCCGCCCTTGATCACAATTGTATTCAGCTGATCTTGTACATAATGTCTGAGGCTATTGCCTAATAAATTTATCAAACAACAAGTAGGTAGCTCCTGCAAACTTGTGCAAGTCCCCTTCGACGGAACAGGTGGGCTCAGCATCAAAAACAGTAACGGAGTTAAGTTGCCTGAAGTCTATGGCCATTCGGTAGCTCCCGTCAGACTTGCGTACCATTACCAAGGGAGAGCAGTGTAGAGAGGACGACGGCTGGATGATGCCTTCTCAAAGTAAGGACGGAGGTGGATCGGCACAGGGTAGTTCTTCGTGAGGACTCTGTTGGTGGTGGTTAAAATTATGTCATGTTGCAGGGTGTTGGTGCAACCTGGAGTCTGTGAAAATACGTCCTTAAAGGTGGACAGTACGTCTTCTAACGATGAGCGCTGGTTCCACTCCAGGGACTTGTTGATGTCCAGCGCCGGGTTGAGGGCGGAATCAGGAACGGTACAGACCAAAGGACGGGGAACAAGGTCGTCAGGGTCCTCTGCTTCCAAAGGTCCTGTGGGTGAACAGTCATCATCCGGCGCTGAAGTATCGTCCATGACATACGCGAAGTTTACTTGATCGCGGCGATGGTACCTTTTTAGGAGGTTGGCGTGGTACAGCTTAGGCCCCCTCGGGTCATCAACCAGGTAGTCCACCTTGTTTCGTCGTTCCAACACTTTGAATGGGCCACGCCAGGAAACGAGGAACTTCTTGGTAGAGTCAGGGAGAAGAACTAGGACCTCGTCGCCAGGCTTGAATCGTCTATCTTGAGATCGCAGGTCAAAATAAGACTTGTACTTTGCAGTACTTACGTCAGCCTCCCGGGCGGCGAGCTGAGCACATTCGGTCAGTTTCTCCCTGAGCTCGATGACGTATTGCAGACTCGTTCGTTCTTCCTCCTGCAGGTCACGGTCTTCCCATAAGTCCTTCAGGACAGTCAAGGGCCCTCGCACAGTGCGCCCGTAGAGGAGATCGAAGGCCGACAAGCCGGTGCGGTCGCTGGGCACTTCCCTGAGGGCAAACAAAGTCGGAATAAGGTAGCGATGCCACTCTAGGCTTCTCGCTGCAAACCATCCGTAGAGCAGCTTTGAGGGGCCCATGCAGCCTCTCCACTCGACCATTACCACTCGGATGAAACGGTGTGGTGAACTGGGGCCTCACACCAAGTAGCTTGTGAAGCTCGGCCATTAGCTGAGAAGTGAATTGAGTACTTCTGTCGCTCAGGATTTCCCGGGGAATTCCGACCCTGGAAAATAAAGACAGAAGAGCCTCAGCAACAGAAACAGAGTCCACATCCTTGAGTGGAATGGCTTCAGGGAACCCTGTGGCAAAGTCAATCAGGATGAGAATATACCAGTGTCCATCTGCAGACGGCGGAGAGAGAGGGCCCACCACATCCACAGCAACTCTGGAGAATGGTTCCGTGACGACAGGCAGTGGTTGGAGGGGGACGGGTTTAACCTGGCCCTTATAAGACTTACGCTGGCATATGTCGTAGGACCGACAGTAGTCACGGATATCGGCCCACATGCCAGGCCAGAAGAAATTATCGCTCACTTTCGATTCCGTCTTCCGATGAGAGAAGTGACCGGCGAGGGGACTCTCGTGGGCCACTTGTAGCACGATTTGACGGCAGTCAGAAGGGAGCACCAACGTCCGAGTCCCGACCTTGCCGGGCCGGCTAGAAGCGACACAGTCTCTATACAGGAGTCCATTCGTCCAGGAGAACTTGTAGGACGCTCCATTCCGGGCTACATCGGGCAGTCCGGCAGTAGCCTTGGCGCGCACTGCGCCGAGGGAGGGGCAGGTCTCCTGTAAACGAGCAAAGTCGGCGGGCGTTACCTTGAGTGGTTGTAAGTCCGAGAGAACAGGCGGATGCAGGCGTCTCACACGCGCTGAAGCAACACGAGTCTGAACAACACAGGCTAATTCAGACTCGGAAGGAGAGGAGACGACCTGAAGCGAATTAGAGGAATCTTGCGTAACAGGCGTTGTACGGAGAGGAGGACGAGCATCTTGTTCCTGAGGAGTGGAGATTGATGTACAGACAGGGTCGTCAGGCTTATGTGCCCCAATGTCACCAATCATAGCGGTTGCAAACTTGATAGGTGCACGGATGGCATCAGCCCAGCCTTCATAGTAGGGACACTTTAGGTAGCACCGAACGACGGGGAAGGTGTCTGGCCGACCTAGGTAGTCGTAAACGGTTACCTTCTTACAGTTACGTTCCAACATCTGGCAAGGCCTCCTCGGAAACGATGAGGCTGGAACAACCGGCGTCACGGATGATTGTAGAAGTCCAGGCGCCGTTGATGGTCCCCGCAACACAGTAGTTGGAAACTTTCCTGTCCTCCCAACAGAAGCCTATGTTAACTGAGGAGGACGGCGCGTCCTTGAAGGCGCGAGGATTCTTAGGGCACCTGGGGCGGATATGGCCTACCTCCCCGCATTGATGGCACTTCAGGGTGGAGGCAGGAACTTTGGCGGTAGGAGAACCGGAGTCGGAGGAAGCTTTATCTTTCTTGTGTGTCTTCTTGCTGGCAGATGACGACTGGGGAGACCTGGGATATGAGTGGCGCGCCGATGACCAGTCGTGGGCTAACTGTACGGCGGCCGCCAGCGGCCGCACTCCACGTTCCTTAATAAACGTCCGAAGGTCAGGGAGAAGAGAGGAGATGAACTGATCTAGCAACATAAAGTCCTTTAAAGAAGCGTAGGTGAAGTCAATATTGGAAGCCTCTAACCACTGTTCAAACGAACGGCCAAGTTGAATGCTGAACTGCTCGTAAGTTTCCCCTGGCTAATCTTGCCTGACCTGAAGTCCACTCTAAAGCCGTCGGGAGTCTTGCAAAAGCTCTTCAGCAGGGACTTCTTCAGAAGATGGTAGTCAGCAACAATCTCAGGAGAAAGCGAAGTGTAAATCCTAGCAGCTTTACCAGACAAACGGGCTCCCAATCTTACAGCATAAGCATCCTTGTCAACCTTCAAAAGCTCAGCTGTCCTTTCGAATCTGGTAAGGTAAGAAGCAAAGTCATCTCCATCCTTGTAAACAAGGACGGTCAGCACACTCACCGTCAAAACGAGGAGCAGACTTACTCGAAGCGGCGATCCGAGCCAGCTCCAGTTCCTTCTCGGCCTCAAGCTTCGCTAACTCGAACTTTCGCTCTTCTTCCTTCTGCATTTCTTCAATTTCTTCTTTCCTCTTCCGTTCTTCAATTTCTTCTTTCCTCTTCCGTTCTTCAATTTCTTCTTTCCTCTTCCGTTCTTCAATTTCTTCTTTCCACTTCCGTTCTTCAGTTTCTTCTTTCCTCTTCCGTTCTTCAATTTCTTCTTTCCTCTTCCGTTCTTCAATTTCTTCTTTCCTCTTCCGTTCTTCAATTTCTTCTTTCCTCTTCCGTTCTTCAATTTCTTCTTTCCTCTTCCGTTCTTCAATTTCTTCTTTCCTCTTCCGTTCTTCAATTTCTTCTTTCCTCCTCCGTTCTTCAATTTCTTCTTTCCTCTTTCGTTCTTCAATTTCTTCTTTCCTCCTCCGTTCTTCAATTTCTTCTTTCCTCTTTCGTTCTTCAATTTCTTCTTTCCTCTTCCGTTCTTCAATTTCTTCTTTCCTCTTCCGTTCTTCAATTTCTTCTTTCCTCTTCCGTTCTTCCATTTCTTCTTTCCTCTTCCGTTCTTCAATTTCTTCTTTCCTCTTTCGTTCTTCAATTTCTTATTTCCTCTTCCGTTCTTCAATTTCTTCTTTCCTTTTCCGTTCTTCAATTTCTTCTTTCCTCTTCCGTTCTTCCATTTCTTCTTGCCTCTTTCGTTCTTCCATTTCTTCTTTCCTCTTCCGTTCTTCAATTTCTTCTTTCCTCTTCCGTTCTTCCATTTCTTCTTGCCTCTTTCTTTCCTTAATTTCTTCTTTCCTCTTCCGTTCTTCAATTTCTTCTTTCCTCTTCCGTTCTTCCATTTCTTCTTGCCTCTTTCTTTCCTTAATTTCTTCTTTCCTCTTCCGTTCTTCAATTTCTTCTTTCCTCTTTCGTTCTTCAAATTCTTCTTTCCTCTTTCGTTCTTCCATTTCTTCTTTCCTCTTCCGTTCTTCAATTTCTTCTTTCCTCTTTCGTTCTTCCATTTCTTCTTTCCTCTTCCGTTCTTCCATTTCTCCTTGCCTCTTTCGTTCTTCAAATTCTTCTTTCCTCTTCCGTTCTTCCATTTCTCCTTGCCTCTTTCGTTCTTCAAATTCTTCTTTCCTCTTCCGTTCTTCCATTTCTCCTTGCCTCTTTCGTTCTTCAATTTCTTCTTTCCTCTTCCGTTCTTCCATTTCTTCTTGCCTCTTTCGTTCCTTAATTTATTCTTTCCTCTTCCGTTCTTCCCTTTCTAAGGCGCGTTTTTCCCTTTGTACGGCCTGTTGTTCCAACACATAGCGGCCGACTTCAGCTCCCGAGAGGCCCAGTACCAGCGTACGCCCGTACCGAAGGTAAACGAGGATCAAGCCTCTACCTGTAGCCCCTGAAACTACACCTCACCCATCGTGAGTAGTGGGGGGGATTCTGGAGCTGCCCTGTGTAGGAAACTCGGCCTCTTGCAGTCTCCCTGTGTTCTTATGCTTTTATGTTACAATAGAGTATACGAGGCAGCTGACAATAATGAGAGTTACGATGTAGTTTATCTTGATTTTAGTAAGGCCTTCGATAAATTATCGCACCAGAGACTGTTAAATAAAGTCAGTGCTCATGGAATAGAAAAGGAGGTTTATGATTGGATTAGGGCGTGGATTTACGACAGAAAACAGAGGGTTACCATTAACGGTAAAAAAAAATCCGAATGGGGTAATATCACCAGTGGGGTTCCGTTTTAGGCCCACTTTTATTCATTATCTACATCAATGACACAGACAATGGGATAACTAGTGACATAGGTAAATTTGCGGATGACACCAAAATAGGACGCACTATTAGGACAAGGGAGGATGCTAGAGCACTGCAGGAGGATCTCAACAAACTGTCAGCTTGGTCAGAGAAATGGCAGATAAATTTTAACGTCACCAAGTGTAGCGTACTTAGTGTAGGAACACGCAACCCATTACACGGGTATAGTTTAGACTCCATAGCGATAGGCAGATCAGAGTGTGAAAAGGATTTGGGAGTGTTAGTGAACTCTGACCTAAAACTAAGGAAGCAATGTTTTAATGCGAGGAATTGGAATAACAGGGTATTAGGCTTCATTAACAGGACGGTAACCAACAAAAGTGCAGAGGTCATCCTCAGACTCTATTTAGCTTTAGTTAGGCCACACTTAGATTATGCTGTCCAATTTTGGTGCCCACACTACAGAATAGACATCAACTTGCTAGAATCAGTTCAGAGGAGAATGACCAAGATGATTCAGGAGCTGAGGAACCTTCCATATCAAGATAGGCTGAAACATTTAAACTTACATTTACTAGAAAGACGAAGAGTGCGGGGAGATCTGATAGAAGTATTCAAATGGGTCAAGGGTTACAACAAAGGCGATATAAGTAAAGTACTGAGAATTAGCCAGCAGGATAGAACACACAGTAATGGATTTAAATTAGAAAAATATAGATTTAGGAGAGATATAGGCAAGCATTGGTTTAGTAATAGGGTGGTGGGGGAATGGAATAGACTCAGCAATCACATAGTACAGGGACGATAGCTTGTTTTAAGAGTAGACTGGATAGCTACATGGACGAGGATGACAGGTGGGAGTGAGGTGTGGGTGCAGTAAGGAGACAGGGTACTGGAGCGTACGCCCGTACCGAAGGTAAACAAGGATCAAGCCTCTACCTGTAACCCCTGAAACTACACCTCCTCACCCATCGTGAGTAGCGGGGGGGACTCTGGAGCTGCCCTGTATTGGCCACTCGGCTCTTGCAGTCTCCCAGTGTTCTTATGTTCTTATGTTCTTTCGGAACGTTCTCTCCTTCCTCCCATTTGTATGACATGATAATATTTTGACGTAGGGAGGGGATTTTTTTCTTGTTTTTATTTTCTTGATTTTTTTATCTTATTGTTCTTGGTCTTCCTTGTGTTCTTCTTCTTCTTCTTCTTTTTCTTCTTTTGTTTCTTCACTTTTTCTCTTCATATTTTTATTTAATCTATTCATTCAGTATTATAATTGTTACATTTTATTTTTCTTATTATTCTTATTACTTGTTATTTTCTGCTTATATGCATTCATTTTTTTTTTCTGTCTTGAAGCGAAAAACAACGAACAAATAACAAAGAGTGGTGATTGACGGATTTCACTCGGAGTGGGCACCGGTCACTAGTGGTGTCCCTCAGGGCTCGGTTCTTGGCCCACTGCTCTTCATTATTTACATCCATCAACGATGTGGATGTTGGACTCAATAATCGCGTTAGTAAATTTGCAGACGACACAAAGATTGGTAGCTTGGTTCTCAGTGACGAAGACAGGCAAAGCCTCCAAGAGGATTTGCACAAAATTTCAGCTTGGTCGGATAGATGGGAGATGCTCTTTAACGTAGACAAGTGCCAGGTCCTTCAAGTTGGAACAAGAAATAAGAAGCTCGATTACGAAATGCGCGGCGTTAAACTCACAAGCGTTCAATGCGTTAAGGACCTGGGGGTCAAAATCGCGTCAAACCTCAAATTCTCACATCAATGCATCGATGCAGCAAATAAAGCGAACAGAATGTTGGGCTTCATTAAAGAAACTTTTTATTCAAGAATAAAGATGTAATACTTCCGCTCTACAATTGTTTAGTCAGACCCCACTTAGAATATGCGGTACAGCTTTGGTCTCCCCACCATGCAAAGGACATTGCTAAATTAGGTGTTCAGCGTCAGGTAACAAAAATGATCCCTTCCTTGCGCAACACATCCTACGAAGAAAGGCTTTCTACCCTTAACATGATCTCTCTTGAGAAACGTCGCCTCCGAGGAAAACTGATCAAATGTTTTAAAACATTTAATGGTTTCACGAATGTAGACAGAACAAAAATTGTTTATGATCGACGACACTTTGCGAACGAGGAACAATGGCATAAGACTCAAATGTAGACAAGTAAATTCAGATTGCACCAATTTTTTATTCAGCAACGTTGTAGTGCGATAATGGAATAAGCTCCCACCGTCAGTGGTCTAGTGTAACACGATTGACTCCTTTAAAAACAAGCTCGACCGTCACTTCCTTGAACTTAATATTAACTAGAGTAGAAAAGCAACGTTTTGGAGCCATCTGAATAACGTAGAATCACTTAGGTTTAAGTTCAGACCACCTAGTCTGGACCATGGGGTCTGTGTGGCCTGATTTTCTGTGTAATTCTCTCTCTCTCTCTCTCTCTCTCTCTCTCTCTCTCTCTCTCTCTCTCTCTCTCTCTCTTTACATCTAAGGATACTGCTCAAGGGTCACAAAAGATTAAAAAGCCGCTACTCGCCGCTCCCACAAAAGTAAAAGGTAAAGAGTAGCCAAAAGCGAGGTCAATTTCGAGTGGAGAGGTGTCTTGATACACTCTTCTTAAAAGAGGTCAAGTCGTAGGCAGGAGGAAATACAGACGAAGGAAGACTGTTCCACAGTTTACCAGTGAAGGGGGATGAAAGAATGGAGATGCTGGTTAACTCTTGCATAAGGGGTTTGGACAGTATAGGGATGAACATGAGTAGAATGTCGTGTGCAGCGGGGCCGCGGAAGGGGGGGAGGCATGCAGTTAGCAAGTTCAGAAGAGCAGTCAGCATGAAAATATCGATAGAAGATAGAAAAAAAAAGCAACAAGGCGCCGGAATTTAAGAGGTAGAAGGCTGTCAGTAAGAGGAGGAGAGCTGATGAGACGAACAGCCTTAGACTCCACTCTGTCCAAGAGAGCTATGTGAGTGGAGCCCCCACACGTGAGATGCATACTCCATACGAGGGCGGACAAGGCCCCTGTACGTATATGGAAAGCAACTCGTTATCTTCTTCTTCCGTTTTATTCCCCAATTTGTAAATTAGTATTAGTATTAGGTATTTACCTAGTTTACCTAGTTGTGAAATACAGGAAAAGAGCCGTACTAGGCTCGTGCTGTCCCGTCTCCATAGCGCTTATTATTCAGTTTGGCTTTAAATTTATGAATCATTTTTGCACACACGGTCTCCTCGTCAAGTCCGTTCCATGTTGTTATGCTTCTGTATGGAAAACTGTATTTCTTGACGTCTTTCCTACAGTTGCTCTTCTTCAATTTCTTACCCTCTTTTCACACTCCTATCACGTACCACTAGGTCTTCCGTCCAATTTCTCCAATCCCTCTTGTATCCTATATTAGGTCCCCTCTTTCCTTCTCCCCAGTGTTGTTAGTCCCAATTTCTCCAGTCTTTCTTCATAAGTATGTTCTCTCAGAGTTTCCGATAGTTTGGTCGCTGCTCTCTGTATTCTTTCCAACTTTCTAATGTATTTCTTCAATCTAGGTGACCACACTAACGCTGCATATTCCAGTCTTGGACGTATCATCGATGCTATTAGTTTCCTCACCATTTCTTCGTCTAGATGTGTAAATGCTGCTTTCATGTTTCTAAGAAGATTGTATGTTTCCCCAGTTATCCGATTTATATTCTCTTCAATGGATAACTTTTCTGTTATTGTCACTCGTAGATCTTTTTCCTGTTTTTTTCATGATTCTTTCATTACTCAGAGAGTAGTTCCCCGATATCCGTCTACTGCTCTTGTAGTGACCCTCTAAATCTCTCCGTTTTCTCTACATTCATCTCTTTAGTCTGCCCTTTGACTCACCACGTTCTCTTTCTCTTCCGCCTTCTATTACACACACACCTATCTCATCCTCCATATTTAATCGAGTCGTGGGTCACTACATCATAAACATGTACCAAATCATCACGTATATTATAACAAACTCACCAACATAGATAATAACACCAAATCATCAACCGTGTATATAATAATGTATATCAACCCAAAAATAAAATTCCTCTCCAATGGAGTCACCACTGGTTATTAGTTGTGTCTTTTAACCTACAAGGCGGCCTTAGCGGATCCAAACGGCGTTGTACCAGCTACAACGTATGCTGCCTCGAAAACACACAAACATAAATGTTTGGTTTTCGCTGTAGCGGCCTAGGCTGCCGCTACAATTGGTGACCTCCGGACCTGAATTACGAGGTACACCTCGGGTATTTGCTGCTGTCGCTGGTGGCCATGCTTCGTCCGCTCCGTCGCGGCCCAAGCTACCGCCCCCGGAGGATCAACCGGCCCGCAGCAGCTCGCGCTCCGCCTCCGGCCCTCCCAACGTGACCGCTCCTGCCGCCGGCCAGTTCCTGCCCTCGCCCGCGCCACCTCGCCTCGGCCTCCCTCAAGGATTCAGCCAGCAGCCCACCCCCCACGCATGTGTCGCCTTACTCGCCGTGGTACCTCGCCGCTCCCTGCCCAGCCCAGCCAGCCATTCCGACGCCGCCCCTACAGCTCCCTCACCCCGCTGTACCTCGCCCCACCCAGCCCAGCCACCCGCTCCTACGGGTAACTCACCTCCGTGCATCAGCCTCTACCCGCCGCACACACCTCCCACGGCTGTCTCCCTCCTTCGCCAGCCCAGCACACCAGCCTTCTGCCGTTGTGGTCTCCGGCTTCCCCCGTCGGCGCCTTTCTACTCCCGCAGCATCGACACTACCGTTGGTGTTCCTGAGGCGGCACTCCCGCCGTAGTGGCCCCCGACTACCATCAGCGCCTCTACCTGCTCCGCGGACATCGAGTGCAGCGTCGCCCCTACACCCAGCAGTGCTCAGTGACGTGCCATGTGTGCATGCATGTGCAGTGACGCCCCGACAACAACACTAGTGCCGTTCCGCCCCTACCCACCATCACTCTGTTTCAAACAGCGAGCGAGTGCGTGAATGTGCAGTGACACCCATGGCATGTAACAAGCCATAAGTGAGTGAGTGTGTGTGTAGTGACGCCCCTCCCGGCAGTGCTCCCCGTCGGTAGTCAGTGCTTCCCCGACGTAGTTTACCGCTTAGTGCTGTGCTCCGTTACACCTCCGGGATGCCTGACGCGACTCTCGGCCTCCAGCCGCCGCGGCCCCTGGCTACACTGCCAGCGCCTCTACACGCGGTCATGGCCTCCACAACCGACACCGACCCTGCCCTAACGTGCCCCTCCACGATGTCTGACGACGACGCTGCACAGGGCGTGGCCAGCCTCCATGCCCCCACCGTCACCAGCGACAGTCTGACCCACCAACTCACGGCTCTAATCACTAAGCTATGAACAGAGGTCAACACGCTCAGGGAGGACATCAGGAGCCAACGCAGCCACTCCTCGTCACCACACAGCCACTCCTCGTCGCCACACGGCCACTCCTCGTCACCACACCACCACTCCTCGTCACCGCACCACCACTCCTCGTCACCCCGCCGCCACTCCACCTCCAGTAGTAGCCCCTCACATAGCTCCGGCGTCTGCTACTACCACAGGAGGTTCGGCAAGGATGCCAGGCAGTGCACATCTCCCTGCGGCTTCCAGGGTTCGTCACAACAGCCCGGGCGTGGACTAACAGCTCACAGCGTCCGCCAACATACCTCGAAGCTGTTCCACATCTTCGACCCACTCTCCCGCACCAACTTCCTCATCGACACTGGAGCCGAGGTCAGCGTCCTCCCCGCCACACCAAGCCAGAGGTCCTTACCAACCATCGCTCGCCTCTACGCTGCTAACGGCACGGGGATCCCTGTTTTCAAGAAACAGACGCTCCAGCTCAACCTCAACCTTCGCAGGTCGTTCGAGTGGACCTTCTACGTGGCAACAGTTTCACAACCTATCCTGGGCGCCGATTTCCTGTCTCACTACAATCTCCTGATCGACCTCAAAAGTCGCAAGCTCCTGGATCCCTTAACATCCATCTCCACCAGAACGAGAGCAGCAGCAGGCGAAAGCACCCACATCTCCACCATCAGCGCAGGCAACCGGTTCGCGTCTCTCCTCAAGTCCTTCCCGACGCTGACGCAGCCCCACACAGCGAACAAGCCTGTGAAGCACCACGTCACACACCACATCGAGACGACCGGACCACAGCCAAGGCTCGCCGCTTAGCTCCAGAACGCTACCAACAAGCCAAGGCCGAATTCGAGTCGCTGATGCGCCAAGGTGTTATCCGCCCCAGCTCAAGCAACTGGTCGTCTGCCCTCCACGTCGTGCCCAAGAAGAACGGTGACATACGACCATGCGGCGACTACAGAGCCCTCAACTCGCGCACCGTCATGGATCGCTATCCGGTGCCGAATATTCAGGAGTTCTCCTCACAGCTTGCTGGCTCCACCATCTTCTCCAGGATCGACCTCATCAAAGCCTTCCACCAGATCCCAGTCAACCCAGCATACATCCCGAAGACAGCCATCGTTACACCTTTCGGCTTGTACGAATACGTACGGATGCCCTTTGGACTCAAGAACTCTGCCCAAACCTTCCAGAGGTTTATGGACGAAGTGCTGCGAGGACTGACATTCTGCTTCGCCTACATCGACGACGTCCTCATCGCCAGTCCTGACGCCGACACACACCGCCAACATCTGGAGCAAGTTTTCACCCGTCTTCAGGACTATGGCATCCAGATAAGCGTTGATAAGTCAGAGTTTGGTGTTACCTCCGCCGACTTCCTCGGCCACACCGTCTCTCCTTCAGGCATCACTCCCATCCCTTCCCGCTGCGACGCCATTCAACAGTTCCCGAAGCCGACAATTCAGCGCCAGCTCAAGCAGTTCCTCGGGATGATCAACTACTACAACTGCTTCATTCCACGCTGCGCGCTCATCTTTCAGCCACTCTACTCCATGATCAAGCCCTGCAAGAGAGGCCAGTCCGTCACACTAGCCTGGACTCTCCAAGCTGACGACGCCTTTCTCAAAGCCAAGGAGGCACTGAAGGCTGTTACCACACTCAGCTTCCCTACTCCAGACGCCACTACTTCAATCTCCACGGATGCCTCAGACACCGGCGTTGGTGGAGTCTTGCAGCAGCACGTAAACGGAGCCTGGAGACCCATTGCATTCTTCTCACAGAAACTCAACAACGCCGAGAAGAAGCACAGCGCCTTTGACAGAGAACTTCTCGCCATCTACAAGGCTGTCAAGCGCTTCAGATACTTCGTCAAAGGCCGGGAATTTCACATATACACCGACCACAAGCCTCTTGCCACAACCTTCATCAACAACAAGTCCACCTACTCTCCCAGGCAGCTGCGCCACATCGACTTCATCTCTCAGTTCACGACAGACATCCGGTACGTCAAAGGCGAAGACAACATCCCCGCCGACGCTCTCTCCCGTAACATCTCTGCAACATCCTCTTCCCTCATTGATTATGCCGCCATTGCTGCAGACCAAGTCGACGACGCCGAGCTGCAGCAATTGAGGGATAACCCCGCTTTGTCGATGAGGCGAGTCGAGTTCCCCGGGACCAACGTGCACCTGTACGCTGACGCATCTACCGCCACCATCCGGCCCTACCTGCCGAAGAACCACCGGTACCCACTCTTCCGCCAGCTGCACGACCTCTCTCACCCCGGGATCCGAGCGTCACAACGGATGATGTCCTCACGCTTCATATGGACGGGGATCAACAAGGACGTCAGAGACTGGACCCGCACCTGCGTCCAGTGCCAGGCTTCCAAGGTGACGCGCCACACCGTCTCGCCTCCAGCAGCGTTCACGCCCCGATCCTCCAGACTCGAACACGTCCACGTCGACCTCGTCGGCCTACTTCCACACTCCAACGGCTACAAGTACCTCCTCACCTGCGTTGACAGGTTCACACGCTGGCCCGAAGCTATCCCGGTCGAAGACATAACAACGGACACCATCGCCAGAGCCTTCGTCAACACCTGGGTGTCGCGCTTCGGTACGCCTCTCAGCCTCACATCCGACCGTGGAAGCCAGTTCGAGTCGAGCCTTTGGGACAAGGTCATGTCCATCCTGGGGATTAAGCGGATCAGAACCGCCAGCTACCATCCTCAGTCAAATGGCCTTGTCGAGCGCTTCCACCGCCAACTCAAGGCCTCGCTGGCAGCAACAGTTCAGGACCGCAGCGACTGGACTACGACTCTGCCTCTAGCCCTCCTCGGCATACGGACGTCCCTCAAAGACTTTGGCACTCCTCTGCAGAGCTCCTGTACGGCACCACTCTCCGCCTTCCAGGAGAGGTTCTCTCGCCCACTCCTGGCCCTCCCTGCGACATACAGGACTACGCCAGGAACCTCAAGAACGCCATGCAGAGACTCCAACCAGTGCCGCCACGTACATCACCCTCCAAGACGTTCGTGAGCCAGGACCTCGACACCTGCACACACGTGTTCGTACGGGTGGACGCCGTAAAGAAGCCCCTACAACAGCCATATGATGGCCCGTTCGCTGTCACCAGGAGGACGCGGAAGAACGTCACCATTGACCGCCACGGCAAATCCGATGTCATCGCCATCGACCGGGTCAAGCCCGCGTACCTCCTGCAGCCAGATCCTTCACCCACCAACACCGTGTCAGTGTCCCCCAGTCCAGTGATTACATACAAACTTCAGTCCCACAAGAAAAAACACGTAACGTTCCTCCTACCTCGTCACTAGGGGGGGAGTTATGTAGTGACCCTCTAAATCTCTCCGTTTTCTCTACATTCATCTCTTTAGTCTGCCCTTTGACTCACCACGTTCTCTTTCTCTTCCGCCTTCTATTACACACACACCTATCTCATCCTCCATTTTTCATCGAGTCGTGGGTCACTACATCATAAACATGTACCAAATCATCACGTATATTATAACAAACTCACCAACATAGATAATAACACCAAATCATCAACCGTGTATATAATAATGTATATCAACCTCTGTAAATATTATTTACCATATGTAAAAACATTCATATGCCCAAAAATAAAATTCCTCTCCAGCTGGGTGTGGCGGCCCTCGACCTCCTCAGCTTCCCCCGCTCTACACCTCGTTTAGCAACGACGCGTCGGTGCCTTGTGCTAAGGGTGGGGCGTCCCTACCGTCCGCCGCCCCCACCACGTGTGACTTCGCCCCGCCGTCCTTGACCCAGGCCACGGGGGTCTCCCTCCTCCCTCCTCCTTCCTCCCGCAGTGCTTTGTCCCCACCACACCACCGTGCCTTTCCCCTTCCCGCCGTCCTTAGCCCAGGCCACGTGTCTCCCTCCTCCCGCAGTGCTGTCCCCACCACGCCGCCGCGCCCCTTCCCCTCCCCTTCCCGCCGTCCTTACCCAGGCCACGTGTCTCCCTCCTCCCACAGTGCTGTGTCCCCACCACTCCGCCGCGCCCCGTCCCCTTCCCGCCGTTCTTTAGCCCAGGCCACGGGTCTCCCTCCTCCCACAGTGCTGTGTCCCCACCACGCCGCCGCGCCCCTTCCCGCCGTTCTTTAGCCCAGGCCACGTGTCTCCCTCCCCCCACAGTGTTCTACCACCACCCCTATAGGGACCCCGACCCCCCCCCCCCCCTTTCCTTCCCTTCTCCACTTCCCGCCGTCCCGCGCCCCACGCGGGCCTCCCACCCCGCCGTGCCTTGTTCCTACCACGCCAAGGGGAACCCCCTGCCTCCCGTACTATGACAAAGAGGATGCGGTTCGACTCCCCCCAGGCGCCCTCAGCAGGGTACTCGACCCCCAGGAAGGCCCCCGGCAACCCAGATCAGGAGCTCTCTCTCGACGAAGAGGATCCCAGTGACGATGACGAGAGTGGCAGACTCGTCATCGACGAGAGCGTCCGGAGCGAAGACCAGCGAGAGGACGACAACGAGACAGCCGAAGGCTGGATCACGGTGTCCAGGAACCGGCGCAGCGCCCGAGCCAGTGTCGCGCATCCACCGAAGCCTAGGTTTAAGCTGGGCAGCCTGGGTGATGCAGACAACGCCTACAGGGCCATCACAGCCCTGGAGAGGGAGCACCCGACGCTCAAGATGGAGGTGAGGCCCAACCTCAAAGGAGAGTATGTCCTCACACCCAAAAATGAGGAATCGACGGCTCTCCTGCGGCGCCTCGCCGAGGAGGGGAACAGGGTGCTCCTCCTCGACCCCAGCGTGAGGCGGCACAGAGTGGTGCTGGAGCGCTATCCTGTCGACCTCCCCCTCGAGGCGGTTGAGGCGCACCCCGACGTGCTGTCCGCCACGCGGCTTCGAGCCAGGAGGGACAAAGCGCCCACCAGACAGATGCTCCTTGTCCACCAGGGACCGCCCCCGGCCGTGCTGGACCTGGGCTGCTGGGGAGCATACACCCTGCGGCACTACCAGGGTGAGCCTGTGAGGTGCTACAAGTGCCAGCGCTTCAGTCACCTCCAGGCAAGATGTGTGCACTCCGTCAGGTGTGGGGTGTGCAGCCAGCCCCACCCAACGGAGGACTGCATTGGGCGCCACAAGGCCAAGGAGCCCACCACCGCCAAGTGCCCCAATTGCGGGAGGAAGCACCATGCTTGGCACCCGCAGTGCCCTGAGAGGCTCCGCAGGATGCCGGTACCTCGCCGGCGAACGGGGCGCAAGCAGCCGGGGGCAAGGCGGCGGCAGGAGCAGCGGCAGCATCAGGCCGCACCAGGTGGCTCCCAGCATCAGCGGCAACGAGGTCAGGCGCCACTAGATCGCAGCCAGACGCGGCAACACCGCTTCATCCCCGCCTCCCACCACGTCAGCATGGGTCAGGCAGCCCCCACCCCTGGACCCCCCGGCCCGCCCAGAGGAGACCTTGATGCACCCCATGCAGGGCGACGAGGATGTCACCCACGCCTCCACTTCCGACCTACCCGCCCGCCAGCCCCGGCCTCAGAAGAAGAAAAAGGGTAACAGGAAGCACCACCGCGAGTCACCCCAGGCCGACATGGAGCGGCCCACGGCTCCGCCACAGGCGCCACCGCCGGTGTCTCAGTCTGCGCCATTGAGCCCTGAGACGGCTCTGGATGGTACGCCCAGCGCGCTGCACCAGGAAACACTCCTCACTGACGACCCGGGTCTCGGCGAGGAGACAAACGCCTTGGTGCGCTGCATCATTGCCAGGATGGTGAAGGTCGTGAGGAGGCTCCTCAGCCGACCTGAACAAGCCCCAGCCTCACAGGAGAACCTGGACGAGCTCCTCCTGGAGGAGGCGGTCGCCGCTGTCGCAGGCGACGGTCTGCGAACTCACTCGGCACCCGGGGAGCGCCAGCACCGCCTCCCTCACCCAGCAGAACAGCCTGGTCACGATGGAGAGCCCTTGTGAGACTGCCGCAACGACAACAGCTGCAGCGGCGCCCAGGCTCAGGGTGCTGCAGTGGAATGTGCAGGGCCTGCGCCCCAAACGCCATCAGGTGCTGCAGGCCATCGTTGAAGAGAGGCTGGACGTCCTCCTCCAAGAAACCCTAACGCCAGCTGACTTCCAGTGGAGGGTGGCGGGCTTCACGCTCCACTCCCTACCAGCCACAGCGGAAGGCTCCCGGGGCTGCCTGGCGCTGGTGAGGAGCGGGATACCACACCGCCGCATCCTTAACCCAGTGCAGTGCGGGGATGGAGTGGAGGTCATGGCCCTGGAGTTGCATGTGGGAGGTCTTTTGGTCCACGCCTACAACATCTACAGGAGTCAGAGACACGAGCTTGAAGCCGGGGAGCTGCTTGGCCTGGCAGCGCATACAAGTCTCCTGGTGGCGGGGGACTTCAACGCCCACCATCCCTCGCTGCAGTCTGTGTCCTCCACCAACGCGACGGGTCGCCATCTGGCAGCAGTGCTGGAAGAGGTTCCGGAGATCAGGCTTCTCAACACCGGCGAGTCCACTCACGTCCGGGGAGGGCGGCTCGACCTCACCCTGGTGTCCAGTGACCTGGCGGCTGGCGCTACCTGGCAGACGCACCCCACCCTCACCAGCGACCACTACGCTACACTCACCACCCTCGCTGTGGCCCCGCCTGTCCCGCCACGTCCCCAACCTAGGTGGAACACCAGAAGAGCGGACTGGGGCAGGTTTCAGAGGACACTCGACAGTTGGTGGGAGTATGAGCCGCAGGGCGACCTACACCAGCAGGAACAGGACCTGACGGCAGCCATCCAGCATGCAGCGGACGCAGCCATCCCCAGAACCGACCCGGGTCGCCGCCGCCGCCCGGACTGGTGGTTCTACACCGAGGAGGTGAGGGAACACAACCATAGAGTAAACTTACACCGAAAGCTGTACAAGAAGAGACCGACCCCCTCCAACCTGAGGCTCCTGCAGGACGTGGTGAGTCGCGCGCGGGAGGTGTCTCAGCGGGCCAAGGAGGACAAGTGGCTGGAGTGGTGCGCTACTTTCAGTTAGCACACCTCCCTGAGCTGGCTGTGGAGGACCGTCCCCACAGTTTCCGGTGCCGCCCGGCCGCCCACCCACAACCAATCCGAGAAGCTGAGAGGCTGGTCGACGATTTCACTTCCCGTGGCGCCAGCACCCAGCTCCCTCCTCGCACACACCGCCTCCAGCAGCGGCTCAGGCCGAACCGCGAGGAGGTGACGAGGGAGGCGTGCGAAACCGCCGACTTGACCGACCAGCCCTTCTCTCTCCAAGAGCTGGACAGGGCACAGAAAAGAGGGCGTGACACAGCGGCGGGGGCGGACGGCGTGGTGTACTCGATGCTGGCTCATGCCGGGCCAGCTGGGGAAGCCGCGCTACTGTCACTGCTCAACGCATCCTGGCTGGCGGGGCGCCTCCCTCCCGCATGGAAGGAGGCCGACATACAGCCCATCCCAAAGCCTAGGGAGCCCGGGAAGCTGAGACCCATCTCCCTCACCAGCTGCACCGCCAAGACCGCCGAGAGAATGGTGCTGTCTCGCCTGCAGTGGCGCGTGGGGAACCTCCATCCTCACGTGTTTGGCTACACACGCAGGGTGAGCACAGCAGACAGCATCATCACCCTCCTGACGCAGGCTAACCATCGCCCCACACTCGTAGTCTTCCTCGACCTGGAGAAGGCTTTTGAGCTGGCCAGCCCCGACGCCATCCTCATCGCCCTCGTGGAGAAGGGGGTGCGGGGAAGGCTGCTCGCCTGGCTCCGGGACTACCTCCACCGCCGCCGGGCTCGGGTCAGGTTTCAGGGCCACAAGTCCAGCTTCAGGGAGCTTGAGAACGGGACTCCACAGGGCGGCATCCTCAGCCCGTTCCTATTCAACATCCTCATGGAGCAGCTGGTGGCACTGCCGTTCCGTGAGGGCACCGTGCTGCTGAGCTACGCTGACGACCTTGCTCTTGTTGTCACGGGACGGGGCAACAGGATGGACAAAGCTCAGCAGGCCCTGGACCTTATCACCGAGAAGTGCGAGGCACTCGGCCTCAAGATCTCGGCACAAACGGCCCGGGCCATGGCAATCAGGGCAGCCACTCCAGCCGGTCAACTGCAGGCCCAGGGCATAGGATTAGAGTGGGTCAACAGGTACCTGTACCTCAGTGTGGCTGGACTCACGACTCTCATTCAACACCCAAGCCAGATAAGTGGGTGTGAGACTCCGCGCCAGGCTCAACGTCATGAGGGCGATGACGAGGCCTGGTGCAGGAGCCACATTCTCCGTCCTGCGCCTCTATGTGCAGGCAGTACGGCCCCTGGTGGACTACTGTGCCCCTGTCCTCGTCTCCCTCTCCCACAGCCAGCAAAAGATACTCGAGGTCGCGCAGAACTCCTCCTTGAGGGTCATGCTGAGGGCGCCGAGATGGTGCAGCGCGTGCGTGATGCAGAGCGAGGCTGGACTGTTGCCCCTCGCCTCCAGGGTGGAGTACGTCCTCGCCTGCAGAGTGGCCAGGATCCTCCTCCGAGACAAGGAGGGCGTGGCGCAGCGGAGACTGCGGACGGCCATGGCACAAGGCAGGGAGGTGTTCCGAAACAACACGTGGCTCATCCACACCACCTCAGCCGTCCACGGACTCACCCGCACACTCGGCTGGTGGCGGGAGGCCGATGTCCCTGCCCTCCTTCCACCCCCGCCCCCGTGGGAACCGTCCATCGCTCCCTTCACCGCCACGCCGATGCCAGCAAGCAAGGCCCTCTGCATCACCCAGGAGCTGCGGCAGCGCGCCCTGTCCATGGCGCAGGTCACCGAGCCAGGCAGCGCCGTCTACTACACGGACGGCTCGGTGGACCCGGTGAGCGGCAGAACGGGCGCTGCTGCCATCACCGGAGAGACGAGGCTCTTGTGTAGGACGGCTGACCACTGCTCTACCCTCCAGACGGAGCTGGCCGCCCTCCTCCTCGCCCTGGAACACGCCCAGGCCCGCCCGGAGTTGACCGTCGTCATACACACAGACTCCCGGGCGGGGCTGGAAGCCCTGCAGCGTCCGCGCGTCACCGACAACGTGGGCCTCGTCACTTCCGTGCTTGGCAGCCTGCAGAGCCTCGCCGCGCAGGGAAAGTGCGTCAGGCTCCACTGGATCCCCAGCCACGTGGGGGTACGCGGGAACGAGGCTGCGGACGAGGCCGCCAAGAGGGCCGCTGCGGGCCCCACAATCACCAGACGAGTGCCGCTCAGCCTGCAGCAGACCAAGGCTGAGGCGAGGCACGTTGCATCCTGGCAGGCGCATCAGAGCCACCGGGAGCTAGAAGGCTGGAAGAAGCAGGCGGCGTGGTACTCCATCGCCACCGGCTACCACCCCCTGGATGACGCCCAGCAGCATCCCAGGGCAGACGGTGTTCTGCTGCAGCGTGTCAGGCTGGGCTACAGCACCAGGGAGCAGCTCCAGGACGGTTTCCAGGGGCAGGAGTGTGCCCACTGCGGCAGACACAGCCGCCGCCCGCTGGTGCACTACCTGCTGTCGTGCCCGGCCACCGCGCGACTCAGGCCAGCCCCAGAGCCCGACACCCAGCCTGCACCCGGCGGCCTGCTGAGCAGCCGGGAGGTCAAGGCTGCCCTCCTGGTCCAGCGCTCGCCACCAGACCTGCTGCTCGAGGTGCTCAGGGCGGCACCTCCACCCCGATGACCCGTCACCCCTTCCTCGCACCCATAGTGACGAAGAACACAGATGCGTCACCGCCACCACACCCACATGAGGCGCACCTGACCAAGCAAACACCGGCGGGCTGATGCCCGCTTTGTACACTTTTTATAACAAATGTATGTATATATATTTTTTTATTGTAGTATATGTATTTGTATATCTTTTGTACAATAAACCTTTAAACGAACGATTCCTCTCCAATGGAGTCACCACTGGTTATTAGTTGTGTCTTTTAACCTATAAGGCGGCCTTAGCGGATCCAAACGGCGTTGTACCAGCTACAACGTATGCTGCCTCGAAAACACAAACAAAAATGTTTGGTTTTCGCTGTAGCGGCCTAGGCTGCCGCTACACTCTTACCAAACTCCATCACGCTACACTTCTCTCTGTATTGAATGTCATTTCCCATTTGCGTGACCATTCGCTTATTCTATCGAGATCTTGGCTCAGGGCTACACAGTCTTCTTCATTAGCCACCCTCCTCATTATTTTAGCATCATCAGCAAACATATTCATATAGCTTGCCACCCCTTGTGTTATGTCAATTATATATATTGCAAAACTAATCGGAGCCAACACCGATCCTTGGGGGACTCCACTTGTCACTTCCGTCCAGCTTGATTTATTGTTCCTGATTACTGTTCTCATTTATCTCGTCGCTAAAAAGTCTATAATCCAACCCTTATATCATATTGCATCATCCTGTAGGTTTCTCCAAATAACTTGTTTATGTGTTTTTCTAGGGAGAAGGTCTTGCATCGTTACTCCCAAATCTTTTTTCTTCATGTACTAACCTTAAGTTTTCTTCTCCCATCCTGTATGTTTTCCTTGATCTTTTTATACTTTTCCCCATATCCATAACATGGCATTTGTTTGCATTAAATTCCATCTCCTATAACTGGCTCCATCTATACACTCTGTCCAGGTCTTTTTGCAGTTCTTCACAGTCTTCCTCCATCTTCACTTTCCTTATTAATTTTGCATCATCTGCAAAACGGCTCATATAACTTTTTATATCCATTGGCATATCATTAATATATATATTATTAAGAACATTATTGGTGTTTGTGTCATTTCAGGTAAAATATATGTTTCAAGTATATACAAAAAAAAAATAGTCCTGTTAGGCTTGTGTGGGTCATGTCACGTGTTTGTGGAGGTCATCTTAGGTCTCAAGGGTGAGGTGATTTTTTTTTTTTTTTTTTTTTTTTTACCTCATGGCCTATTGCGCCGGTAGGCTTCCTCCCGGTGAATCCTGATGGTCGGTCCAAGGCTTCTTCCAGGGGGGTCCTGAGCATGGAGGTATTAAGGTCCTGACCTGATGGTTGGTCCAGCCTGTTCTGGCGCAGACGAGTGTTTATAGTGGCGCCATCTTGCATTGGCTCATGCTGCCCTCCCGAAGCTCATATTTAATCCTAGAATCTAGAGTTCGGGTTGATAGGTGGTCTTCTGGACAGCATATGGATAGTTTTAAGCCACTCAGCGGCGGCTGAAAAATCCCAGCCTGGTGGCACCGGTCGGGGATTGAACTCGCGTCCTCCTGAACGCGGGGCCGTCTTGCTATCTGTTCAGCCACCGCCTACAGTGCCTGTTCCAGAGCCTCAAGGGAAGTGCCGGTAGCCTGGAAGGGGTTTGGGGGCCCCTTATTCAGAGTGCCTTAAAATGTGTGTGTGTGTGTGTGTGTGTGTGTGTGTGTGTGTGTAATTCACCACGGCCTGATCACAAGTTACATAAGAACATAAGCACGTTGGAATCTGCAAGAGGCCGGTAGGCCTATACAAGGCAGCTCCTTTGACCCTAAGCTCCCGTGTATCTAACCCCACCTAGTATCGCTGTCCATGAATTTATCTAATCTATTTTTGAATGTGACAATTGTATGGGCACTCACCACATGACTGCTAAGCCTATTCCACTCATTCACAACCCTGTTGGTAAACCAATTTTTGCCTATGTCCCTGTTGAATCTGAATTTTATCCGGTTTAAACCCATTACTTCTTGTCCTACCCGATTATCTTACCATCAGAACCTTATGAATATCTCCCTTATTAATTAAAGCCCTTCATCCATTTATAAACCTCGATCATGTCTCCACGCACCCTTCGCCTTTCTAGAGAATGCAAGTTTAACTGTTGGAGTCTTTCCTCGTATGGCAAGTTTCTCAAACCCTGAATCATCTTAGTCACCCTCCTCTGCACTGATTCTAACATTTTGATATCCATTCTATAGCAAGGTGACCAGAACTGAGCCGCATAGTCAAGATGAGGTCTAACTAATGCTAAATATAGCTTGAGGAAAACTTCGGCGCTTCTGTTGCTTACGCTCCTTGAAATAAATCCCAGTACCCTATTTGCTCGATTTCTAGCTTGAATGCATTTTGCCCTTGGACGGAGATCAGAGCTCACTAGGACCCCAAAATCTCTCTCGCACCCAGACCTGCTTATGAGAGCGTCATTTAAGCAATAGTTGTGAGAGGGGTTGTTCCTACCTACACTCAGAATACTGCACTTCCCTACTTTGAACTCCATCTGCCATTTATCCGCCTAGTCATACAATCTGTTTGGTTCATCCTGGAGAATACTAGCGTCCTGATCCGACTCAATTACTCTACCGATCTTGGTATCATCTGCAAACTTAATGACATCACTACTAATTCCTGTATCTAAATCATTAATATAAATAATAAACAAGAGTGGACCTAATACCGAACCTTGTGGGACCCCACTCGTAACACATCCCCAGTCAGATCATTTACCATTGATTTGCACTCTTTGCTTCCTATTGCTAAGCCACGCCTTGACCCAGTTCAAAACCTTACCCTCTACACCGTGAGCCTGTAATTTAAGCAACAGTCGTTGGTGAGGAACTTTGTCAAACGCTTTACTAAAATCAAGAGAGATTACATCATAATTTTCATCTCTGTCTACCGCCTCAAATACTTTACTGTAGAAGGACAAGAGATTGGTGAGGCATGACCTACCTTTCGTGAACCCATGCTGCGAGTCATGAATTAAGCTGTGTTTCTCTAGATGCTCCCGAATGTTCCTGGCTATTATGGACTCCAGCATCTTGCCTATAACCGATGTTGGTCTCGCTTTCGCCAGCAGGTACCCTCACGACGTGAGCAAGTGCTCACTATTGTCGATCTCTGGATACTGCCAGGACCTCGCACACCACACACCCCACCCCCCTTGCTCAAGGGGGGACAGTAACCACTCTTAGTCAACGGAAAGAATCCGGCCTGAGCGGGGCTCGAACCGCCGCCTGTTTGACCGTGAAGACTTGCAGCGCAACGCACTACCGATTAAGCTACCGGAGCGGTGTATATATATGTGTGTGTGTGTGTGTGTGTGTGTGTGTGTGTGTGTGTGTGTGTGTGTGTGTGTGTGTGTTAAAACATTCAAACTATAGCCTTTCATCTCTGTAATAATATTCATCTATGTTTATCTGTATATATATATATATATATAAATCTTTCTTTATATATATATATATATATATATATATATATATATATATATATATATATATATATATATATATATATATATATATATATATATATATATATATATATATATATATATATATATATATATATATATATATATATATATATATATATATATATATATATATATATATATATATATATATATATATATATATATAGGAAAAGATCACGATTTCCCTTATAATGATAATTTTTTATGCTTTTTAATATTTGTCCTGTCTGTTTACAAATTCCATCATTTAGCAATTATTTACTTGTATTTCTTAGCTTTTGGAAATGCATATCATCACTTTCTTTGCTAATATCCAGCCAGCCATCTTGTTTCTTTCTTTACTTATCAAGTCCTTCCTTGCTCTCCAGGAATCAGCATCACCAGACCTTGGGAGCGGCAGCAGCCCAGTGCCAACACCACGCCACTGGACCCCAGGCCCACTGCCAGTGCCGGGGATCTTCAGACCCGTCTCCAGCCTTAGGGTTTGGAGGGCGGAGGGCTGCATTGGCGGTGGCGGCTATAGTAATGTGTCAACGGTATTTTTTTTCTGCCTCTAGGTGTGGTAGTCTTTCTTGGTGGTGGGTCCCGTCGGTCAGCCCCAGCCCTCTATGTTGCAGGCAAGGGTTTATAGTGGCGCCATCTTGCCTGGCTCACCATTTGATCCCCTCTTTTAGAGAGAGAATCTAGAGTCTGGGTTGACAGGCGTCCATCAGGACAGCATGTGGGTAGTGTTGGGCCACTCGGCGGTGACTGAAAAATACTGTCTGTGGCGGCGGGCGGGACCCAAACTCCCATCCTGCTGCCTCCTGGACACAGTGCCGGCACTGGTGGTCACTTTTTGTGTTATCTATTATTACTGTTATTATTATTATTATTATTATTATTATTATTATTATTATTATTATTATTATTATTATTATTATTATTATTATTATTATTATTAAGGGAGTCTAGTGGGTCATTATTATCATTTCCTTATATTGATAAAATTTGTATTTGTTTTGCAGATTTGAGTCAACAGGAAGAAGAAGAAGAAGAAGAAGAAGAAGAAGAGTATTTGCTACACATTCTCTCTCTCTCTCTCTCTCTCTCTCTCTCTCTCTCTCTCTCTCTCTCTCTCTCTCTCTCTCTCTCTCTCTCTCTCTCTCTCTCTCTCTCTCTCTCTGGGTCACACAGGATGTCACCCACAGGTTGTTGATAACATCCCACAGACACATGCCCTCCCCCAGCCACATGATGTACCCTGCCCTGACCCCCCCCACCCCCATAACCAACATAGCCCCCCTACATAGCCACATGACCTTCCTTATGTTACTATGTGTATGTGTGTGTTTGTGTTTTGCAATAAAAATATCAATTTGCAAAGTGTGTTCTGTATTACATTCAAATGGGTGTTGAGAGAGAGAGATGAGAGAGGACGGGAGGTAAAAAGATGACAAGAGAGAGGAAGAAAACATCGAGAACAACAACAGTTTCCCTTGAGCTGCTTCACTAAATAACAATAAAAAGATACACCTAAGAAAGGAATATGTAACAGAAAACCCATTTAACTAATACAGGAAACCTCTCTGGTGTCCAACTAGCCAGGAATAAATAGCATAAGATACCAGTGCCAAGTCCTAGTATAATACATGGCTCCATGGTGCTGTGGCTGGCATGCCTACCTACCAATCCGCTGGCCAGGGTTTGAATCCCGGCCTGGGCAGTCAGTATGCAGGTCATCCTAAATAATATATAGTAGTGGTGGTGGTAGTAGTGACAGTAGTTGTAGTAGTAATAGTAGTAGTAGTAGTAGTAGTAGTAGTAGTAGTAGTAGTAGTAGTAGTAGTAGTAGTAGTAGTAGTAGTAGTAGTAGTAGTAGTAGTAGTAGTAGTAGTAGTAGTAGTAGTAGTAGTAGTAGTAGTAGTAGTAGTAGTAATAGTAGTAGTAGTAGTAGTAGTAGTAGTAGTAGTAGTAGTAGTAGTAGTAGTAATAGTAATAGTAGTAGTAGTAGTAGCAGCAGGAGCAGCAGTGTTAGTAGTTTTAATAGTGTCAGCAGCACAGAAATGACGCACTCCCAATGTATATAACTGTGTTACTACCACACAATTGTGGAGTACCTTACGGGTCAATGTTGTGACTCATCTTTTTGCCATATACATCAACGGTTTAGATGCAGGACTGAAATCCTCCTCATCAAACTTTGCTGATGGTACCAAATTGAGTGGAAGGGTCCTCACCACGGCCGATTGCGAAATTATCGAAAAGGACCTTAATCATATTTAGCCAGTGATTTGAAAAGTATCAGATGTCCTCCAGTTTTGGCGAATGCAAAATCATGCACTTAAGGACGTTGAAGGTATGGCAGGGGAACCGTAGAAGAATGGGTGCCCAAGACGGGGCGCGGACGAAATCAATGTTAACTATTCGGGAAACCATTAAATTAAAATGAACTTGACTAATACAAGGAAAACTGAGCGACGGTAAGTAACATGAAGCTTGCAGGATATTAAACCTTATTATTCGAAGCAGCGTCAACTTAAAATAAACTATATTTATATAAGAAAAATAGCATTGCTGAAAATTAAACTCAACTATTTTGAAACAACGTTGGATTAAGATGAACTTCACCAATAAAGGAAAGCTTATAACTTATCTACCTTATTAATTCCTGTTATACTCAATTATTTTCAACTTTTTTTATTATTTTTCCTCCTCCTCTTCCTCGCTTTGTCTCCTCCGTGAGAGCATGACTGGCTATCAGCACCCAGCCCACCCAGCTGGTCATCCTCCCCTTCGGGCTGGTCGATAAATGGGTGCCTGTGGAAGCCTGGGGAAGGCAGACTGTTTTCTTACTTTCCACAGACACAACGGCCAATGAGTCGGGGATGAGCACCGAGACCACGCGCAGCTATAACGTGTGCCCCTAACTATATCTTTACTTTCTTTCCTCCTCCTCCTCCTCCTTCCTTCACTTTAGCTTATATTTTTACTTCAATTAATTTCTTCTTTCCTGTTCTCCTCCGACCACTTAGTTTTTCGTATCCTCCTCTCCTCCTCCTTCACCTCCTCACCTTCCAACAGTTTTCTTCCCTCCAAACTTTATTCCTTCTCCCTTCCCTGCGTCATCACCTCGTGTTTCCTCCTCCTATTATTTCTCCTTTCGCTCCTCCTACTTCCACTTCTTTATACTTTTGAGTTATCTCTGTTCTGTCCTTCCGTGTTCTCTCCTTCTCTTTGATGCACTTTTTTTTCTGTTTGTTTCCTTTAATTTTCTTTCAGGCATATCACTGTCATCCTCATCCTCCTCCTTCCCTTCATTTTACTCCCCTGTCTTCTCTCTTTACTTTGCTTTTTTTTACAGCAAAGGAGTCAGTTCAAGGGCATAAAAAAGGAAACATATATGACAAAATAAACGCTAATCACTGCTCCTAAAAAGAGTTAGAGGAGTGGTCGAAAGAAAGGTCAAGTTTGCGAGGAGAGGTGTCCTGATACTCTCCTCTTGAAAGAGTTCAAGTCGTAGGCAGGAGGAAATACAAATGAAGGAAGATTGTTCCAGCGTTTACCAGCGTGAGGGATGAAAGAGTGAAGCTGCTGGTTGACAGGCAGAGGCGAAAGAGTTTGACCAGGCAGGGTATCAGTACGGAAGCACAGTTTTTAACGACAATAGGAGGCACTCCATCAGGTTCATAAGCCTTTTGAGGACTGAGGCCCGAGAGGGCATAGAAAATATCATTCTTAAGAATCTTAATAACAGGCATAAAGGAGTCAGAGGGGGGATGAGTAGGAGGAATATGCCGAGAATCGTCCAGATAGTCCGGTGAAAAAATGGCCATTTTTTAGTGAATCTGGTTTTGAGACATTTACAATGTTTTATTGCATTTTATGTTGTATTAGGGTCTACTTATCAGAAATCAGCCGCATGCCAAACTGGCATGATTGTAATTTTTTTTATGGACGAAAATCCAAGATGGCCGCTTTGCAGCTATGAAAATTCTGTTTTTCACCATAACTTTCTTAATATTTCATGTAGAGGCTTGATTTTGGTGTCAAACCATAGATTTTGGGGATCAAGGAATTCATCTGGAAGCAATAAATGTATGTATTTCAACACCGAATTCGCTAAAAATTGCATTTTACACTGGACTATTGGCGAATGTCTATGGTTTGGTCACTAATAATTATGAATAAAGTGCTAATACATACATATATGTACATAATGCTTGCTTTCCTTTTTTTTAGAGGAGTTTTATTGAAGATGAATGACGAGGACTGCTTTTTGAAGAACTATACAAACGGTTGTAGTCGGAATAGTGGTGGCGGCTTTTGTAGTGTGGGCGTATAACGTCTTGGAAAGTCGAGCATTCTCCGCAATGATGGACTGCATAAACATTTTCCCAGTGATGAATCTAGGTCTACAACCTACAGATGCCTCTAAAATTGCATCCCTACCTGCAGCTCAAGACATCATATTAAACGGTCTTCAAAGCCTCAAGGGATAGAACCTGCACCAACAAGTGCTGAACCTGTGACGAAGCGATGCAGAAGTGTCACCGAACGCTGCTTTAATTTTAGAGAGCACTGTATCTTCTGTGGAGAGAAATGTCTTCCATTTGATCCACGACATCCAGACAGATGGTGAAGGGTTGTCTTTTGTAGAACTGCAGATCGGGTAAGTCACAGAAGACAGTCATAGAAACTATCCTTGAGATATGTAGTGAACGGAATGACATATGTGCAGAAGACGTTGGATTTAGAGTACTGCAAGCTACAAGCGACCTTCATGCAATCGATGGCCAGTATCATAAGGACTTTTTCATCCTTCAAGTGCAACAAACCAGTAGCAGTAGAAACGTTTGAATCACAAGATTCTGCCTTCCAGACGGCTGTTGACACAATGTTGAATGACCGCAAACTAGTCTGGAATTCAGTTGAAATTTATGAGCTCTATCAGTATTATGGGGGATCTAAACTTTCACGCAGAACATTAACATTGCGATTGTCAGATACTTTACCCGAGCTGTTGGTGTTATCTGGCAATGGAATAGCAAACATACTGATCTTCCGTAACCAAGCATCTATTAAATTCAAAATATTTGCTACTGAAAGTGACGAGGACCTGGATCATTCACTTAATAAATTAGCAAAGAAAATACCCAATGAATCAGCAGAGATGAGACGAGACGGATCTACTTTTGACAAGCGAAGCAACCTGGATGATGCTCTTTGTGAATGCAGTCCAGCATTCCTAGCTCTTCTTTCTGCTGTTTCTGTAACTTATGTTTCTTTAAGACTCATCGCACATGACAAAAACCTGATAAAAACTTTCCATAGCTTTGGTGTGACATCAACATATGATGAGGTACTTTGTTTCAAATCGTCTGCAGCGCACACAGCAGAAAGGTCATAGAATAGAATACTGATGAGAACACTGTCGACATGCGTCTTACATCTTCCAAATCTTCATTGAAGTCAAAACTTCAGGTAGAAATGCCACCCCGTCCATTGACACCTTCAAATACATTTGTGATAGATGGATGTGCTTTTCTCTGGGTGGTAAAGTGGCCATATAAATGCGCAGTTGAGGATTACATCCAACATTTCTTGAGGCATCTTGATGTTTATCTTCGTCAAGCTGACACTTACCTGGTGATTGACAGGTATATCGAGAAGAGCACAAAAGAAGTCATCAGGAGATTGCGACCAGGAAAAGAAGCTTCCCGAAGGTATCAGTTGTCATTATCCACGCCGCTGTCACCACAAAAGGTGTGTCTCACAGTAACTGAAAACAAGTGTCACCTCATTTACTTGATTTTTCAGTACATTTGTAACCAGAAAGGGAAGGTGTCCAGCGCATATAGACTCGTCGTCATCGGATCTGACCCAATTCCCATGGAAGTGAGCAATGGAGCAGTTCAGGCTAGAACTGACCTCCGAACAACACATGAGGAAGCAGACGTCATTATCCCACATTTTTTTTTTTTTTTACAGTTAAGGAGACAGTTCAAGGGCGTAAATAAAGTAAAAAAAATCCCGTTACTCACTGCTCCCGAACATAGGTCAAAGGCGTGTCCAAAACGAGAGGTCAATTTCGGGAGGAAAGGTGTACTGATGCCCTCCTCTTGAAAGAGTTCAAGTCGTAGGCAGAAAGGAATACAGATGCAGGAAAATTGTTCCAGAGAGTTTACCAGCGTGAGGAATGAAGGAGTAAAGACGCTGGTTGACTTTTGCATAAGGGGTTTGGACAGTATAGGGATGAGCATGAGTAGAAAGTCGTGTGCAGCGGGGCCGCGGGAGGAGGGGAGGCATGCATTTAGCAAGTTCAGAAGAGCAGTCAGCATGAAAATATCGATAGAAGATAGAAAGAGAGGCAACATGGCGGGGGAATTTGAGAGGTAAAAGACTATCAGTATGAGGAGGAGAGCTGATGAGACGAAGAGCCTTTGACTCCATTCTGTCAAGGAGACCTGTGTGAGTGGACCCCCCCCCCACACACATATGAGATGCATACTCCATACGAGGGCGGACAAGGCCCCTGTAAATGGATAGCAACTGTGTGGAGGAGAAGAGCTGGCGGAGACGGTACAGAACGCCCAGCCTCGAGGAAGCTGATTTAGTAAGAGATGAGATATGAAGTTTCCAGTTGAGATTTTGAGTTAAGGATAGACCGAGGATGTTTACTGTTGAGGAAGGTGATAGCTGAGTGTTGTCAAAGAATAGTGGATAGTTGTTTGGAAGATTGTGTCGAGTAGATAGGTGGAAAAAGCTGTGTTTTTGAGGCGATGAAGGACACCAGGTTCCTCTTGCCCCAATCGTAAATAATAGTAAGGTCTGAGGCTAAGCGTTCTGTTTCCTCCAGCCTTGAATCGTTAAGTTCATGTATGGTGGGTCTTCTATTAAAAGAAGTTGAGTAATGCAGACTGGAGTCATCGGTGTAAGAATGGATAGGACAGATCATTTTGGAAAGAAGATCATCAATGAACAAGAGAAAGAGAGTGGGAGATAGGACAGAACCCTGTGGAATACCACTGTTAATAGGTTCAGGGGAAGAACAGTGACCGTCTACCACAGCAGAAATAGAACAGACAGAAAGGAAACTGGAGATAAAGGTACAGAGAGAGGGATAGAAACCGTAAGAGTGTAGTTTGGAAAGCAAAGATTTGTGCCAGACCCTATCAAAAGTTTTTGAGATGTCCAGCGCAATAGCAAAGGTTTCACCGAAACGGCTAAGAGAGGATGACCAAGAGTCAGTTAGGAAGGCAAGGAGATCACCAGTAGAACGCCCCTTGCGGAACCCATACTGGCGATCAGATAGAAGGTCAGAAGTGGAAAGGTGCTTTTGAATCTTCCGGTTAAGGATTGATTCAAAAGCTTTAGATAGACAAGAAAGTAAAGCTATACGACGGTAGTTTGAGGGATTGGAACGGTCACCCTTCTTAGGTACAGGCTGTATGAAGGCATACTTCCAGCAGGAAAGAAAGGTAGATGTTGACAGGCAGAGGCGAAACAGTTTGACCAGGCAGGGTGACAGCACGGTGGCACAGTTTCTAAGGACAATAGGAGGCACTCCATCAGGTCTATAAGCCTTCTGAGGATTGAGGCCAGAGAGGGCATAGAAAACATCATTTTGAAGAGTGGAGTTCTTATAAAAAGTTTGAGAGAAGAGTTCAGCCTTAGAGATAGATGAGACGGCAGTGTTGCCGTCAGGACTGAGGAGTGGAGGGAAAGATGAAGAAGTGAAGTTGAAGGAAATGTTTTTGGCTAGATGCCAGAAGTCACGGGAAGAGTTAGAGAAAGCAAGGTTTTGGCATTTTCTATTAATGAAAGAGTTTTTAGTTAGTCGGAGAATATATTTGGCACGATTCCGGGCAGAAATGTAAAGTTCGTAGTTAGCATTAGTTTGAAGGCTCTGGTACCTTTTTTGAGCTGCCTCTCTATAACTGACAGCACGAGAACAAGCGTGATTAAACCAAGGCTTTTTAGCGTGAGGAGTAGAGAAAGTACGTGGAATGTATGCCTCCATTCCAGAGACAATCACCTCTGTGATGCGCTGAGCACACACAGAGGGGTCTCCATCATGGAAGCAGTAATCATTCCACGGGAAATCGGACAAGTACATCCTCAGGTCGTCCCACCGAGCTGAAACAAAATGCCAGAAGCATCGCCTCTTCGGCGGATCCAGACGGTGTACAGGAGCGATAGGACAGGATACAGAAATAAGATTGTGATCGGAGGAGCCCAACGGAGAGAACAGTTTGACAGAATAAGCAGAAGGGTTTGAGGTAAGGAAGAGGTATAGAATGCTGGGCCTGTCTCCAAGACGGTCGGGAATACGTGTAGGGTGCTGGACCAAATGCTCTAGGTCGTTGAGGATAGCAAAGTTGTAGGCTTGTTCACCAGGCTGGTCAGTGAAAGAAGATGAAAGCCAAAGCTGGTGGTGGACATTGAAATCTCCTAGGATGGAGATTTCAGCGAAGGGAGAGTGGGTCAAGATGTGCTCCACTTTAGAGTTCAAATAGTCAAAGAATTTTACATAGTTAGTTGAGTTAGGTGAGAGGTAAACAGCACACATGTATTTAGTAATAGAATGACAATGAAGTCTTAGCCAGATGGTGGAAAATTCTGAAGAATCAAGGTTGTGGGCACGAGAGCAAGTGATGTCGTTGCGCACATAGGCGCAACATCCAGTTTTGGATTGAAATTTAGGATAGAGATAGTAGGAGGGAACAGAGTAGAGATTGCTGTCAGTAGCCTCAGAAACCTGTGTTTCGGTGAGAAAGAGAGGTGAAGTTTAGAGGAAGAGAGATGGTGTTCCACAGAATTAAATTAGAACGAAGACCGCGAATGTTGCAGGAATTGAGAAGAAAGAGGTTCGAGGAGTTATCAAGACGGCTCTCGGGTCGGCAGCCAGAAGGGGAGTCCTCCCAGGGGGAATTTGTGCCCCCCCCTCCCAGGGCGGGGACTCCGAGGCATGATGTAGGTGTGACATTTTGAAATTTGAATTTTGGGAAAAGGTGTGTATGTTGTGTGAATGTAGTGTGGTGTGGATAGAGAGAGGATCTGTCTTTAGAGAGCATGTTGAGCTACACTCCGGTGTTGATGAGACAATATGGAAACGGTTAGTGAGGACATGGGAAGGGCTTCAAATGGGTTTCCTCAAGAAACAAGCATGACAGCTCTCAGGAACAAAGTCTGGACCTTCAAGATGGGAAACCACAAGATGAATGCGGCACCTGAACTACGAACTCTTCCACCTACCTCTGAATGCTTCGAAAAACACGTATTCAGGGCACATCTTCAAACTGCCGTTTGGAGGTCTTACATGGATAAGGACCCTCCACAGCTCAACCCTGCTCACTAAGGGTGGACCATGGACATCGATGCACAAATGTGTACTCTTGTTGTCATGCCTTTAGATGTATCACCAGCACCTTTGCATGTACTGAAAATGATCAAATGTGCATGTTCTTTATGTTCTACTGCTAGGTGCAGTTGTTTAACTGCCCATCTTTCTTGTTCAGTATTCTGTAAATGTCATGTTGCGGACCCTGCAAAAATCCCAACACTGTCACTGCCGTCGATGTAGATGATTTTGAGATTGACTATAATTGTTAATGCTTTTGTATTGCGGGTAAAATACCAGTGGTAAGGAATTTGATAGGAATCACTGCTTGTTGTATAAATGTGTGTTTGCACGACACCATGTAAATACAAGAATGGTCATGGGATTATGACTTTTACATGAAAATTAGTTCATGAATTAAAAAATAACCCTTCCAATGATGTCATTGACCCCCAAAACCTATAATTAGCCATCAAAATTACATTCCTAGGTAGAATATTAAAAAAAAAGTTATGATGATAAGCTACAAATTGGTAATTGACAGCAGCTAACTTGGATTTTTATCAATAAAAAAAATCCTCAAGCAAGCCAGCTTGGCATATGGCTGATTTATGATCAGTAGACCCTAATACATCATAAAATGCCATAACACATTGTATATGTTGCATTGCATGGTTAAGTGTAATTCCACCAGACTAAGAGTGGAGTTTTTAGAGACGGTTAGAGAGAAGAGTTCAGCCTTAGAGATAGATGAGGCGGCAGTGCTGCTGTCAGGACTAAGGAGAGGAGGGAAAAAGGAAGAAGTGAAGTTGGAGGAGATGTTTTTGGCTAGATGCCAGAAGTCCCGGGAAGAATTAGAAAAAAAAAAGCAAAGTTTTGGCATTTTCTATCAATAAAGGCGTTTTTGGTAAGTCGGAGAATAAATTTGGCACGATTCCGGGCAGAAATGTAATGATCATGGTTAGCGGGAGTTCGAAAGCTCTGGTATCTTTTGTGAGCTGCCTGTCTATGTTTGACAGCACGAGAACAAGCGTGATTAAACCAAGGCTTTTTAGCGTGAGTACGTGGAAGTAAGTGGACGTGGAATGTATGCCTCCATTCCAGAGACAATCACCTCTGTGATGCGCTGGGCACACACAGAGGGGTCTCTCTCCTGGAAGCAGTAATCATTCCACGGGAAATCGGAAAAGTACACCCTCAGGTCGTCCCACCGAGCTGAAACAAAACAAAAGCATCGCCTCTTCGGTGGGTCAAGAGGATACACAGAATCGATAGGACAGGATTCCGAAATAAGGTCGTGATCGGAGGAGCCCAGCGGAGAAAACAGTTTAACAGAGTAAGCAGAAAGGTTAGAGGTAAGGAAGAGGTCTAGTATGTTGGGTCGGTCTCCAAGACGGTCGGGAATACGTGTAGAGTGCTGAACCGGCTGCTCCAGGTCGTTGAGGATAGCAAAGTTGTAGGCTTGTTCACCAGGTTGGTCAGTGAAAGAGGATGAAAGCCAAAGCTGGTGGTGAACATTGAAATCTCCCAAGATGGAAATTTCAGCGAAGGGAAAGTGGGTCAAGATGTGCTCCACTTTAGAATTCAAATAGTCAAAGAATTTTACATAGTTAGTAGAGTTAGGTGAGAGATAAACAGCACATATGTATTTAGTAATAGAATAACAATGAAGTCTTAGCCAGATGGTGGAAAATTCAGAAGAGTCAAGGTCGTGGGCACGAGAGCAAGTGATGTCGTTGCCCACGTAGACGCAACATCCAGCTTTGGATTGAAATTTAGGATAGAGATAGTAGGAGGGAACAGAGTAGAGATTGTTGTCAAAAGGCTCAGAAACCTGTGTTTCGGTGAGGAAGAGAAGGTGAGGTTTAGAGGAGGAGAGACGGTGTTCCACAGAATGAAAATTAGAACGAGGACCGCGAATGTTGCAGAAATCGATGAAAAAGAGGTTAGAGGAGTTATCAAGACACCACTTCCACAGCTTTTCTATTCTTTATCATATTTCTCCCCTCTCCTTCCTTTGATCTTCCTTCTTCCCCTCCTCCTCTTGATCACTTCCTCCTCTTCTGAACCTTTTTCCCATCTCCTCCTCTCTCTCTCTCTCTCTCTCTCTCTCTCTCTCTCTCTCTCTCTCTCTCTCTCTCTCTCTCTCTCTCTCTCTCTCTCTCTCTCTCTCTCTCTCTCTCTCTCTCTCTCTCTCTCTCTCTCTCTTCTTATCTTTATTACTTCACTCATTTCCACGACTTTTTAAATCTTTTTTTTGTTCCTTAAACTTAAATCCTTTTTGCTCCTTAAACTTAAATCCGTTTTGTTCCTTAATCTTAAATCCTTTTTGTTCCTTAAACTTAAATCATTTTGTTCCTTAAACTTAAATCCTTTTTGTTCCTTAAATCATTTATTTTGTTCCTTAAACTTAAATCCATTTTGTTCCTTAAATCCTTTATTTTGCTCCTTAAACTTAAATCCTCTTTCGTTTCATAAATCCTTTTTTGCTCCGTAGATTTGAATCATTTTTGTTCCTTAAATCATGTTTTGCTCCGTAACTTAAATCCTTTCTCTGTTCCTTAAACTTAAAGCCTTTATTTTGTTACTTAAACTTAAATCCTATTTTGTTTCTTGAACTTAAATACTTTCTTTGTTCCTTAAGCTTAAATCCTCTTTCGTTCCTTAAATCCTTTTTTGCTCCGTAAATTTAAATCTTTTTTTGTTCCTTAAACTTAAATATTTTTTTGTTCCTCAAAATTAAATCCTCTTTCGTTCCTTAAATCCTTTATTGCTCCGTAAACTTAAATCCATTTTTGATCTTCAAACTTAAATCCTTTACTTCGATCCTTAAACTTAAATCATCTTTCGTTCCTTAAATCCTTTTTTGTTCCTTAGACTTAAATCCTTTTTTACTTCGTAAACTTAAATCATCTTTCGTTCCTTAAATCCTTTTTTGTTCCGTAAACTTAAGTCCTTTTTTGATCCCTAAACTTAAATCATCTTTCGTTCCTTAAATCTTTTTTTTGCTCCGTAAACTTAAATCCTTTTTTACTTCGTAAAGTTAAATCCTCTATCATCCCTTCAATCCTTTTTGCTCCGTAAACTTAAATCCTTTTTTGTTCCTTTAATTGAAATCCTTTTTTGTTCCTTGAACTGAAATATTTTTTTGATCCTTAAATCCTTCTTGATCCTTAAATCCTTTGTTGTTCCTTAAACTTAAATCCTTTGTTGTTGCTTAAACTTAAATCCTGTTATGTTCCTCAAACTAAAAGACGAGTCCCCTTGTTGTTGTTTTCCCTTTATTGGTGTTGTGTTTCTGTGTGATCCTTTTCCTTTTCTTCTGTATTATTCCGTCTCCGGTGTTATTTTTCTTTATTTCCCGCGTGACAGTGTGGTGTAGGGTATCTACATCGCCTTTCCTTAATGCGGTATCCTGCTACAGCTGAGTCTCCTTCACCCCAGAGAAGGCTTACCCGTACCAGCATACCACACCAAAGTCCTCAATCCAAGTTGTTATTTTGTTAATGTTGTGTTTTGTATCTGATTTTTTTTTCCTGGTATTCCTTTTCTGCATTATTCTGTCTCCGGTATTGTTTTTCTTCATGTGCCGTGTGACAGTGTTGTGTAGAGTATCTACATCGCCTCCACCTGGTGCCGTATCTTGCTACAGCCGAGTCTCCTTCACCCCAGAGAAGGCTCTCCCGCACCAATACACGGCACCAAGGGCCTTCATGTTGGATTTTTGTACGTGTTTTCGTTTATTTTTTTTTCATTTTTCTCATGGCGTGCTACCGTCATATCTATTTCCTGGAATTCCGTTCCAGTGTTATCCTATTTCTGATGTTTCTTTAGTTTATTTTCCTTATTTTCGGTGTTTTTCACCTGTAATATCCCTTTGGTGGAGTTGTTCAGAAATCGCCCTTCCTTGGTGCTGTGTGCTGATACGAATGAGTCTCCTTCACCCCAGAAAAGACCCGCCCATACCAACACACAGCACCAAACCCCTGGACACTCAGGATCTCCATGGACGCCCTGAGGCCTGCCGGAACCCCTGCAAGCACCGCTGAGGCGGGGAGGGCGAGAACTCCAGACGGAATATTAAATTAATCGTAAACACCGTGACGGCGCAAAGGCTGTGTTTGTCGAGTCTGGGATGGCAGCATGCGTTTCCCTCTTTGCTTCTGATTTCCCTCATTGTTTATTGAGAGAGAGAGAGATTTTTTTTTGTTTTTTTTTAGATATAATGCTTTCGTAATGCTTTAGTTAGTTGATATTGTTGTCATTACCAACATCTATCTATCTATCTACTCCCCCACCCTTCAACACCCACACACACTCATCTCTCTCTCTCTCTCTCTCTCTCTCTCTCTCTCTCTCTCTCTCTCTCTCTCTCTCTCTCTCTCTCTCTCTCTCTGATTAGGTGATTGTGATGGCTTAATAGGCGCTGCTCCCGCCCTAAAGGAAATTTCCTCTACAGACAACGTAGACATCCAGGTACACTCCCTCACGTCTGTACTCTCAAACTGCCTGGAACAATGCGCTCCTTTTGTCACCAAAGAAATAAATAAGCCTTTTGACCCCTGGATAAACGACGAAATTCGCTCAGCTAAGTCAACACGAAACACCCTTCAAGCGCGCCTGAGACAAAATCGTAATAATGCTGAGTTACTAGAGCAATATAAACACCGACGCAATAGAGTAAAGTCACTGCTGCGTAATGCTGAACAATCATATTACCGAGAAAAATCTACGACGGTAGAGGCAATTCAGCGGCCACATGGAAAATAATACAAGACATCAACCCAGCAAAAAAGAAACTAATAACAATAACTTCATAACGAACGTGAAAAGCCGGATAAATCCACTGTTCTGTTTGTTAACGTGGTGGAACGCGCCTTCCTAACGACGCAAGACAATCTCAATATTACAAATCAAAACCGTATTATACCCCAACAAGATGTAACCACACTCATCTTTTCAGGGCCGGCCCAGCAGACATGAACAGTCATATTAACTATTAAAAACCTAAAGAACACTAACTCAGCCGGTTCAGATGGGATTACACTTCGGTACATCCAAGACTCCCTACCCGTTACGATCACATACATTACTACAATCACCAACACATCGATTGTTACTGGAAAATTCCCTACCATGTGGAAACACGCGACCGTCATACCTATCTATAAAAACAGAGACTGGGGGAACGTAAACAATTATCGCCCAATATCACTGTTACCCATTCTCTCAGAGATATCAGAGAAAACTGTAGTCCAACAGATGACCACCTTCCTAGAGTCCAAGAAGCTTCTCTCTAACACTCAACACGGCTTCAGACCTAAACTTTCAACAGAGACCGCCCTTACCACGGTTACAAATAACATGCAGGAATATGGATGAGAAGAAACTTGCTTATAACATTGTGCGACCTATCAAAAGCCTTCAATAGCATAAAACACGATATCTTAATATAAACTGCTCAAGGTAAAAAAGTGAAAGGCAATAGTACCACGTCTACGACTGCACCAATACAATACGGAGTTCCTCAGGGATCAATATTAGGGGCAATTCTTTTCATCAT